>NC_054488.1:66851203-66948703 GCF_017639515.1 Carcharodon carcharias
GGTCTGAGCAGGGAATGAGTAGTGAGATTACAGGTCTGAGCAGGGAATGAGTAGTGAGATTACAGGTCTGAGCAGGGAATGAGTAGTGATATTACAGGTCTGAGCAGGGAATGAGTAGTGAGATTACAGGTCTGAGCAGGGAATTTTAGTGAGATTACATTTATGAGCAGGGAATGAGTTATGATATTACAGGTTTGAGCAGGGAATGATTAGTGAGATTACAGGTCTGAGCATGGAATGAGTAGTGAGATTACAGGTCTGAGCAGGGAATGAGTTATGATATTACAGGTCTGAGCAGGGAATGATTAGTGAGATTACAGGTCTGAGCAGTGAATGAGTTATGATATTACAGATCTGAGCAGTGAATGAGTAGTGATATTACAGGTCTGAGCTGGGAATGAGTTATGATATTACAGGTCTGAGCATGGATTGAGTTATGATATTAAATGTTTGAGCAGGGAATGAGTAGTGATATTACAGGTCTGAGCAGGGAATGAGTTATGATATTACAGGTCTAAGCAGAGAATGAGCAGTGAGATTACAGGTCTGAGCAGGGAATGACTATTGAGATTACAGGTCTGATCAGGAATTGAGTAGTGAGATTACAGGTCTGAGCAGGGAATGAGTAGTGAGATTCCAGGTCTGAGCAGGGAATGATTAGTGAGATTACAGGTCTGAGCAGGGAATGAGTAGTGATATTACATGTCTGAGCAGGGAATGAGTAGTGAGATTACAGGTCTGAGCAGGGAATGACTCGTGAGATTACAGGTCTGAGCAGGAAATGTTTAGTGTGATTACAGGTCTGAGCAGGGAATGACGAGTGAAATTACAGGTCTGAACAGGGAATGAGTAGTTAGATATCAGGTATGAACAGGGAATGAGTAGTGAGATTAAAGGTCTGAGCAGGGATTGAGTTATGATATTACAGGTCTGAGCAGGGAATGAGTAGCGAGATTACAGGTCTGAGCAGGGAATGAGTTATGATATTACAGGTCTGAGCAGGGAATGAGTAGTGAGATTACAGGTCTGAGCAGGGAATGAGTTATGATATTACAGGTATGAGCAGGGAATGACGAGTGAAATTACAGGTCTGAGCATGGAATGAGTAGTGAGATTACAGGTCTGATCAGGGATTGAGTAGTGAGATTACAGGTCTGAGCAGGGAATGAGTAGTGAGATTCCAGGTCGGAGCAGGGAAGGATTAGTGAGATTACAGGTCTGAGCAGGGAATGAGTTGTGAGATTACAGGTCTGAGCAGGGAATGAGTGGTGAGATTACAGGTCTGAGCAGGGAATTACTAGTGAGATTACAGGTCTGAGCAAGGAATGATTAGTGTGATTACAGGTCTGAGCAGGGAATGATTAGTGTGATTACAGGTCTGAGCAGGGAATGTGTAGTGAGATTACAGGTCTGAGCAGGGAGTGAGTTATGATCTTACAGGTCTGAGCAGGGAATGATTAGTGAGATTACAGGTCTGAGAAGGGAATGAGTTATGATATTACAGATCTGAGCAGGGAATGAGTAGTGAAATTACAGGTCTGAGCAGGGAATGAGTTATGATATTACAGATCTTAGCATGGATTGAGTATGATATTACACGTATGAGCAGGGAATGAGTAGTGAGATTACAGGTCTGAGAAGGGACTGAGTTATGATATTAATGATCTGAGCAGGGAATGAGTAATGAAATTACAGGTCTGAGCAGGGAATGAGTTATGATATTACAGGTCTGAGCAGGGAATGACTAGTGAGATTACAGGTCTGAGCAGGGAATGAGTAGTGAGATTACAGGTATGAGCAGGGAATGAGTAGTGAGATTACAGGTCTGAGCAGGGATTGAGTTATGATATTACAGGTCTGAGCTGGGAATGAGTAGTGAGATTACAGGTCTGAGCAGGGATTGAGTTATGATATTACAGGTCTTAGCAGGGAATGACTTATGATATTACAGGTCTAAGCAGAGAATGAGTAGTGAGATTACAGGTCTGAGCAGGGAATGAGTAGTGAGATTACAGATATGAGCAGGGAATGAGTTATGATATTACAGGTCTGAGCAGGGAATGAGTAATGAGATTACAGGTCTGAGCAGGGAATGAGTAGTGAGATTACAGGTCTGAGCAGGGCTTGAGTTATGATATTACAGGTCTGAGCAGGGAATGATTAGTGAGATTTCAGGTCTGAGCAGGGAATGAGTAGTGAGATTACAGGTCTGAGCAGGGAATGAGTAGTGAGATTACAGGTCTGAGCAGGGAATGAGTTATGATATTACAGGTCTGAGCAGGGAATGAGTAGTGATATTACAGGTCTGAGCAGGGAATGAGTAGTGAGATTACAGGTCTGAGCAGGGAATGAGTTATGATATTACAGGTCTGAGCAGGGAATGAGTAGTGAGATTACAGGTCTGAGCAGGGAATGAGTAGTGAGATTACAGGTCTGAGCAGGGAATGAGTAGTGATATTACAGGTCTGAGCAGGGAATGAGTTATGAGATTACAGGTCTGAGCAGGGAATGAGTAGTGAGATTACAGGTCTGAGCAGGGAATGAGTAGTGAGATTACAGGTCTGAGCAGGAATGAGTTATGATATTACAGGTCTGAGCAGGGAATGAGTAGTGAGATTACAGGTCTGAGCAGGGAATGAGTTATGATATTACAGGTCTGAGCAGGGAATGAATAGTGATATTACAGGTCTGAGCTGGGAATGAGTTATGATATTACAGGTCTGAGCATGGATTGAGTTATGATATTACAGGTTTGAGCAGGGAATGAGTAGTGATATTACAGGTCTGAGCAGGGAATGAGTAGTGAGATTACAGGTCTGAGCAGGGAATGAGTTTTGATATTACAGGTCTGAGCAGGGAATGATTAGTGAGATTACAGGTCTGAGAAGGGAATGAGTTATGATATTAATGGTCTGAGCAGGGAATGAGTAGTGAAATTACAGGTCTGAGCAGGGAATGAGTTATGATATTACAGGTCTGAGCAGGGAATGACTAGTGAGATTACAGGTCTGAGCAGGGAATGAGTAGTGAGATTACAGGTATGAGCAGGGAATGAGGACTGAGATTACAGGTCTGAGCAGGGATTGAGTTATGATATTAATGGTCTGAGCAGGGAATGAGTAATGAGATTACAGGTCTGAGCAGGGATTGAGTTATGATATTACAGGTCTTAGCAGGGAATGAGTTATGATATTACAGGTCTGAGCAGAGAATGAGTAGTGAGAATACAGGTCTGAGCAGGGAATGAGTAGTGAAATTACATGTCTGAGCAGGGAATGAGTAGTGAGATTACAGGTCTGAGCAGGGAATGACTTGTGAGATTACAGGTCTGAGCAGGGAATGTTTAGTGTGATTACAGGTCTGAGCTGGGAATGACGAGTGAAATTACAGGTCTGAACAGGGAATGAGTAGTGAGATTTCAGGTATGAACAGGGAATGAGTAGTGACATTACAGGTCTGAGCAGGGATTGAGTTATGATATTACAGGTCTGAGCAGGGAATGAGCAGCGAGATTACAGGTCTGATCAGGGAATGAGTTATGATAATACAGGTCTGTACAGGGAATGAGTTATGATATTACAGGACTAAGCAGAGAATGAGTAGTGAGATTACGGGTCTGTGCAGGGAATGAGTAGTGAGATTACAGGTATGAGCGGGGAATGAGTTATGATATTACAGGTCTGAGCAGGGAATGTGTAATGAGATTAAAGGTCTGAGCAGGGAATGAATAGTGAGATTTCAGGTCTGAGCAGGGAATGAGTAGTGAGATTACAGGTCTGAGCAGGGAATGAGTTATGATATTACTGGTCTGAGCAGGGAATGAGTAGTGAGATTACAGGTCTGAGCAGGGAATGAGTTATGATATTACAGGTCTGAGCAGGGATTGAGTTATGATATTACAGGTCTGAGCAGGGAATGATTAGTGAGATTTCAGGTCTGAGCAGGGAATGAGTAGTGAGATTTCAGGTATGAACAGGGAATGAGTAGTGAGATTACAGGTCTGAGCAGGGATTGAGTTATGATATTACTGGTCTGAGCAGGGAGTGAGTAGTGAGATTACAGGTCTGAGCAGGGAATGAGTTATGATATTACAGGTCTGTGCAGGGAATGAGTTATGATATTACAGGTCTAAGCAGAGAATGAGCAGTGAGATTACAGGTCTGAGCAGGGAATGACTATTGAGATTACAGGTCTGATCAGGAATTGAGTAGTGAGATTACAGGTCTGAGCAGGGAATGAGTAGTGAGATTCCAGGTCTGAGCAGGGAATGATTAGTGAGATTACAGGTCTGAGCAGGGATTGAGTAGTGATATTACATGTCTGAGCAGGGAATGAGTAGTGAGATTACAGGTCTGAGCAGGGAATGACTCCTGAGATTACGGTTCTGAGCAGGGAATGTTTAGTGTGATTACAGGTCTGAGCAGGGAATGACTAGTGAAATTACAGGTCTGAGCAGGGAATGAGTAGTGAGATTTCAGGTATGAACAGGGAATGAGTAGTGAGATTACAGGTCTGAGCAGGGATTGAGTTATGATATTACAGGTCTGAGCAGGGAATGAGTAGCGAGATTACAGGTCTGAGCAGGGAATGAGTTATGATATTACAGGTCTGAGCAGGGAATGAGTAGTGAGATTACAGGTCTGAGCAGGGAATGAGTTATGATATTACAGGTATGAGCAGGGAATGAGTAGTGAGATTACAGGTCTGAGCATGGAATGAGTAGTGAGATTACAGGTCTGATCAGGGATTGAGTAGTGAGATTACAGGTCTGAGCAGGGAATGAGTAGTGAGATTCCAGGTCGGAGCAGGGAATGATTAGTGAGATTACAGGTCTGAGCAGGGAATGAGTTGTGAGATTACAGGTCTGAGCAGGGAATGAGTGGTGAGATTACAGGTCTGAGCAGGGAATTACTCGTGAGATTACAGGTCTGAGCAAGGAATGATTAGTGTGATTACAGGTCTGAGCAGGGAATGAGTAGTGAGATTACAGGTCTGAGCAGGGAATGTGTAGTGAGATTACAGGTCTGAGCAGGGAGTGAGTTATGATCTTACAGGTCTGAGCAGGGAATGATTAGTGAGATTACAGGTCTGAGAAGGGAATGAGTTATGATATTACAGATCTGAGCAGGGAATGATTAGTGAGATTACAGGTCTGAGCAGGGAATGAGTTATGATATTACATGTATGACCAGGGAATGAGTTATGATATTACAGGTCTGAGCAGGGAATGAGTAGTGAGATTACAGGTCTGAGAAGGGAATGAGTTATGATATTACAGATCTGAGCAGGGAATGAGTAGTGAAATTACAGGTCTGAGCAGGGAATGAGTTATGATATTACAGGTCTGAGCAGGGAATGACTAGTGAGATTACAGGTCTGAGCAGGGAATGAGTAGTGAGATTACAGGTATGAGCAGGGAATGAGTAGTGAGATTACAGGTCTGAGCAGGGATTGCGTTATGATATTACAGGTCTGAGCTGGGAATGAGTAGTGAGATTACAGGTCTGAGCAGGGAATGAGTTATGATATTACAGGTCTGAGCAGGGAATGACTTATGATATTACAGGTCTGAGCAGAGAATGAGTAGTGAGATTACAGGTCTGAGCAGGGAATGAGTAGTGAGATTACAGATATGAGCAGGGAATGAGTTATGATATTACAGGTCTGAGCAGGGAATGAGTAATGAGATTACAGGTCTGAGCAGGGAATGAGTCATGATATTACAGGTCTGAGCAGGGTTTGAGTTATGATATTACAGGTCTGAGCAGGGAATGATTAGTGAGATTACAGGTCTTAGCAGGGAATGACTAGTGAGTTTACAGGTCTGAGCAAGGAATCAGTAGTGAGATTACAGGTCTGAGCAGGGAATGAGTTATGATATTACAGGTCTCAGCAGGGAATGAGTAGTGAGATTTCAGGTCTGAGCAGGGACTGAGTTATGATATTACAGGTCTGAGCAGGGAATGAGTAGTGATATTACAGGTCTGAGCAGGGAATGAGTAGTGATATTACAGGTCTGAGCAGGGAATGAGTTATGATATTACAGGTCTGAGCATGGATTGAGTTATGATATTACAGGTTTGAGCAGGGAATGAGTAGTGATATTACAGGTCTGAGCAGGGAATGAGTAGTGAGATTACAGGTCTGAGCAGGGAATGAGTTATGATATTACAGGTCTGAGCAGGGAATGATTAGTGAGATTACAGGTCTGAGAAGGGAATGAGTTATGATATTACAGTTCTGAGCAGGGAATGAATAGTGATATTACAGGTCTGAGCTGGGAATGAGTTATGATATTACAGGTCTGAGCATGGATTGAGTTATGATATTACAGGTTTGAGCAGGGAATGAGTAGTGATATTACAGGTCTGAGCAGGGAATGAGTAGTGAGATTACAGGTCTGAGCAGGGAATGAGTTTTGATATTACAGGTCTGAGCAGGGAATGATTAGTGAGATTACAGGTCTGAGAAGGGACTGAGTTATGATATTAATGGTCTGAGCAGGGAATGAGTATTGAAATTACAGGTCTGAGCAGGGAATGAGTTATGATATTACAGGTCTGAGCAGGGAATGACTAGTGAAATTACAGGTCTGAGCAGGGAATGAGTAGTGACATTTCAGGTATGAACAGGGAATGAGTAGTGAGATTACGGGTCTGAGCAGGGATTGAGTTATGATATTACAGGTCTGAGCAGGAATGAGTAGTGAGATTACAGGTCTGAGCAGGGATTGTGTAGTGAGATTACAGGTCTGAGCAGGGAATGAGTTATGATATTACAGGTCTGAGCAGGGAATGAGTAGTGAGAATACAGGTCTGAGCAGGGAATGAGTAGTGAAATTACATGTCTGAGCAGGGAATGAGTAGTGAGATTACAGGTCTGAGCAGGGAATGACTTGTGAGATTACAGGTCTGAGCAGGGAATGTTTAGTGTGATTACAGGTCTGAGCAGGGAATGACGAGTGAAATTACAGGTCTGAACAGGGAATGAGTAGTGAGATTTCAGGTATGAACAGGGAATGAGTAGTGACATTACAGGTCTGAGCAGGGATTGAGTTATGATATTACAGGTCTGAGCAGGGAATGACTAGCGAGATTACAGGTCTGATCAGGGAATGAGTTATGATATTACAGGTCTGTACAGGGAATGAGTTATGATATTACTGGTCTAAGCAGAGAATGAGTAGTGAGATTACGGGTCTGTGCAGGGAATGAGTAGTGAGATTACAGGTATGAGCGGGGAATGAGTTATGATATTACAGGTCTGAGCAGGGAATGTGTAATGAGATTAAAGGTCTGAGCAGGGAATGAATAGTGAGATTTCAGGTCTGAGCAGGGAATGAGTAGTGAGATTACAGGTCTGAGCAGGGAATGAGTTATGATATTACTGGTCTGAGCAGGGAATGAGTAGTGAGATTACAGGTCTGAGCAGGGAATGAGTTATGATATTACAGGTCTGAGCAGGGATTGAGTTATGATATTACAGGTCTGAGCAGGGAATGATTAGTGAGATTTCAGGTCTGAGCAGGGAATGAGTAGTGAGATTTCAGGTATGAACAGGGAATGAGTAGTGAGATTACAGGTCTGAGCAGGGATTGAGTTATGATATTACAGGTCTGAGCAGGGAGTGAGTAGTGAGATTACAGGTCTGAGCAGGGAATGAGTTATGATATTACAGGTCTGTGCAGGGAATGAGTTATGATATTACAGGTCTAAGCAGAGAATGAGCCGTGAGATTACAGGTCTGAGCAGGGAATGAGTAGTGAGATTACAGGTATGAGGAGGGAATGAGTAGTGAGATTACAGGTCTGAGCAGGGAATGAGTAGTGAGTTTCCAGGTCTGAGCACGGAATGATTGGGGAGATTACAGGTCTGAGCAGGGATTGAGTTATGATATTACAGGTCTGAGCAGAGAATGAGTAGTGAGATTACAGGTCTGAGCAGGGAATGACTCGTGAGATTACAGGTCTGAGCAGGAAATGTTTAGTGTGATTACAGGTCTGAGCAGGGAATGACGAGTGAAATTACAGGTCTGAACAGGGAATGAGTAGTTAGATATCAGGTATGAACAGGGAATGAGTAGTGAGATTAAAGGTCTGAGCAGGGATTGAGTTATGATATTACAGGTCTGAGCAGGGAATGAGTAGCGAGATTACAGGTCTGAGCAGGGAATGAGTTATGATATTACAGGTCTGAGCAGGGAATGAGTAGTGAGATTACAGGTCTGAGCAGGGAATGAGTTATGATATTACAGGTATGAGCAGGGAATGAGTAGTGAGATTACAGGTCTGAGCATGGAATGAGTAGTGAGATTACAGGTCTGATCAGGGATTGAGTAGTGAGATTACAGGTCTGAGCAGGGAATGAGTAGTGAGATTCCAGGTCGGAGCAGGGAAAGAGTAGTGAGATTACAGGTCTGAGCAGGGAATGAGTTGTGAGATTACAGGTCTGAGCAGGGAATGAGTGGTGAGATTACAGGTCTGAGCAGGGAATTACTCGTGAGATTACAGGTCTGAGCAAGGAATGATTAGTGTGATTACAGGTCTGAGCAGGGAATGATTAGTGTGATTACAGGTCTGAGCAGGGAATGAGTAGTGAGATTACAGGTCTGAGCAGGGAGTGAGTTATGATCTTACAGGTCTGAGCAGGGAATGATTAGTGAGATTACAGGTCTGAGAAGGGAATGAGTTATGATATTACAGATCTGAGCAGGGAATGAATAGTGATATTACAGGTCTGAGCTGGGAATGAGTTATGATATTACAGGTCTGAGCATGGATTGAGTTATGATATTACAGGTTTGAGCAGGGAATGAGTAGTGAGATTACAGGTCTGAGAAGGGACTGAGTTATGATATTAATGGTCTGAGCAGGGAATGAGTATTGAAATTACAGGTCTGAGCAGGGAATGAGTTATGATATTACAGGTCTGAGCAGGGAATGACTAGTGAGATTACAGGTCTGAGCAGGGAATGAGTAGTGAGATTACAGGTATGAGCAGGGAATGAGGACTGAGATTACAGGTCTGAGCAGGGATTGCGTTATGATATTACAGGTCTGAGCTGGGAATGAGTAGTGAGATTACAGGTCTGAGCAGGGATTGAGTTATGATATTACAGGTCTTAGCAGGGAATGACTTATGATATTACAGGTCTGAGCAGAGAATGAGTAGTGAGAATACAGGTCTGAGCAGGGAATGAGTAGTGAGATTACAGATATGAGCAGGGAATGAGTTATGATATTACAGGTCTGAGCAGGGAATGAGTAATGAGATTACAGGTCTGAGCAGGGAATGAGTCATGATATTACAGGTCTGAGCAGGGTTTGAGTTATGATATTACAGGTCTGAGCAGGGAATGATTAGTGAGATTACAGGTCTTAGCAGGGAATGACTAGTGAGTTTACAGGTCTGAGCAAGGAATCAGTAGTGAGATTACAGGTCTGAGCAGGGATTGAGTTATGATATTACAGGTCTGAGCAGGGAATGAGTAGTGAGATTTCAGGTCTGAGCAGGGACTGAGTTATGATATTACAGGTCTGAGCAGGGAATGAGTAGTGATATTACAGGTCTGAGCAGGGAATGAGTAGTGATATTACAGGTCTGAGCAGGGAATGAGTTATGATATTACAGGTCTGAGCATGGATTGAGTTATGATATTACAGGTTTGAGCAGGGAATGAGTAGTGATATTACAGGTCTGAGCAGGGAATGAGTAGTGAGATTACAGGTCTGAGCAGGGAATGAGTTATGATATTACAGGTCTGAGCAGGGAATGATTAGTGAGATTACAGGTCTGAGAAGGGAATGAGTTATGATATTACAGTTCTGAGCAGGGAATGAATAGTGATATTACAGGTCTGAGCTGGGAATGAGTTATGATATTACAGGTCTGAGCATGGATTGAGTTATGATATTACAGGTTTGAGCAGGGAATGAGTAGTGATATTACAGGTCTGAGCAGGGAATGAGTAGTGAGATTACAGGTCTGAGCAGGGAATGAGTTATGATATTACAGGTCTGAGCAGGGAATGATTAGTGAGATTACAGGTCTGAGAAGGGACTGAGTTATGATATTAATGGTCTGAGCAGGGAATGAGTATTGAAATTACAGGTCTGAGCAGGGAATGAGTTATGATATTACAGGTCTGAGCAGGGAATGACTAGTGAGATTACAGGTCTGAGCAGGGAATGAGTAGTGAGATTACAGGTATGAGCAGGGAATGAGGACTGAGATTACAGGTCTGAGCAGGGATTGAGTTATGATATTACAGGTCTGAGCTGGGAATGAGTAATGAGATTACAGGTCTGAGCAGGGATTGAGTTATGATATTACAGGTCTTAGCAGGGAATGACTTATGATATTACAGGTCTGAGCAGAGAATGAGTAGTGAGAATACAGGTCTGAGCAGGGAATGAGTAGTGAAATTACATGTCTGAGCAGGGAATGAGTAGTGAGATTACAGGTCTGAGCAGGGAATGACTTGTGAGATTACAGGTCTGAGCAGGGAATGTTTAGTGTGATTACAGGTCTGAGCAGGGAATGACGAGTGAAATTACAGGTCTGAACAGGGAATGAGTAGTGAGATTTCAGGTATGAACAGGGAATGAGTAGTGACATTACAGGTCTGAGCAGGGATTGAGTTATGATATTACAGGTCTGAGCAGGGAATGAGCAGCGAGATTACAGGTCTGATCAGGGAATGAGTTATGATAATACAGGTCTGTACAGGGAATGAGTTATGATATTAAAGGTCTAAGCAGAGAATGAGTAGTGAGATTACAGGTCTGAGCAGGGAATGAGTAGTGAGATTACAGGTATGAGCAGGGAATGAGTTATGATATTACAGGTCTGAGCAGGGAATGTGTAATGAGATTAAAGGTCTGAGCAGGGAATGAGTAGTGAGATTACAGGTCTGAGCAGGGAATGAGTAGTGAGATTACAGGTCTGAGCAGGGAATGAGTTATGATATTACTGGTCTGAGCAGGGAATGAGTAGTGAGATTACAGGTCTGAGCAGGGAATGAGTTATGATATTACAGGTCTGAGCAGGGATTGAGTTATGATATTACAGGTCTGAGCAGGGAATGATTAGTGAGATTTCAGGTCTGAGCAGGGAATGAGTAGTGAGATTTCAGGTATGAACAGGGAATGAGTAGTGAGATTACAGGTCTGAGCAGGGATTGAGTTATGATATTACAGGTCTGAGCAGGGAATGAGTAGTGAGATTACAGGTCTGAGCAGGGAATGAGTTATGATATTACAGGTCTGTGCAGGGAATGAGTTATGATATTACAGGTCTAAGCAGAGAATGAGCAGTGAGATTACAGGTCTGAGCAGGGAATGACTATTGAGATTACAGGTCTGATCAGGAATTGAGTAGTGAGATTACAGGTCTGAGCAGGGAATGAGTAGTGAGATTCCAGGTCTGAGCAGGGAATGATTAGTGAGATTACAGGTCTGAGCAGGGAATGAGTAGTGATATTACATGTCTGAGCAGGGAATGAGTAGTGAGATTACAGGTCTGAGCAGGGAATGACTCGTGAGATTACAGGTCTGAGCAGGAAATGTTTAGTGTGATTACAGGTCTGAGCAGGGAATGACGAGTGAAATTACAGGTCTGAACAGGGAATGAGTAGTTAGATATCAGGTATGAACAGGGAATGAGTAGTGAGATTAAAGGTCTGAGCAGGGATTGAGTTATGATATTACAGGTCTGAGCAGGGAATGAGTAGCGAGATTACAGGTCTGAGCAGGGAATGAGTTATGATATTACAGGTCTGAGCAGGGAATGAGTAGTGAGATTACAGGTCTGAGCAGGGAATGAGTTATGATATTACAGGTATGAGCAGGGAATGAGTAGTGAGATTACAGGTCTGAGCATGGAATGAGTAGTGAGATTACAGGTCTGATCAGGGATTGAGTAGTGAGATTACAGGTCTGAGCAGGGAATGAGTAGTGAGATTCCAGGTCGGAGCAGGGAAAGAGTAGTGAGATTACAGGTTTGAGCAGGGAATGAGTTGTGAGATTACAGGTCTGAGCAGGGAATGAGTGGTGAGATTACAGGTCTGAGCAGGGAATTACTCGTGAGATTACAGGTCTGAGCAAGGAATGATTAGTGTGATTACAGGTCTGAGCAGGGAATGATTAGTGTGATTACAGGTCTGAGCAGGGAATGAGTAGTGAGATTACAGGTCTGAGCAGGGAGTGAGTTATGATCTTACAGGTCTGAGCAGGGAATGATTAGTGAGATTACAGGTCTGAGAAGGGAATGAGTTATGATATTACAGATCTGAGCAGGGAATGAGTAGTGAAATTACAGGTCTGAGCAGGGAATGAGTTATGATATTACAGGTCTGAGCATGGAATGAGTAGTGAGATTAAGGGTCTGAGCAGGGAATGAGTAGTGAGATTACAGGTCTGAGAAGGGAATGAGTTATGATATTACAGGTCTGAGCAGGGAATGAGTAGTGAGATTACAGGTCTGAGCAGGGAATGAGTTATGATTTTACAGGTCTGAGCAGGGAATGACTAGTGAGATTACAGGTCTGAGCAGGGAATGAGTAGTGAGATTACAGGTATGAGCAGGGAATGAGGACTGAGATTACAGGTCTGAGCAGGGATTGAGTTATGATATTACAGGTCTGAGCTGGGAATGAGTAGTGAGATTACAGGTCTGAGCAGGGATTGAGTTATGATATTACAGGTCTTAGCAGGGAATGACTTATGATATTACAGGTCTGAGCAGAGAATGAGTAGTGAAATTACATGTCTGAGCAGGGAATGAGTAGTGAGATTACAGGTCTGAGCAGGGAATGACTTGTGAGATTACAGGTCTGAGCAGGGAATGTTTAGTGTGATTACAGGTCTGAGCAGGGAATGACAAGTGAAATTACAGGTCTGAACAGGGAATGAGTAGTGAGATTTCAGGTATGAACAGGGAATGAGTAGTGACATTACAGGTCTGAGCAGGGATTGAGTTATGATATTACAGGTCTGAGCAGGGAATGAGCAGCGAGATTACAGGTCTGATCAGGGAATGAGTTATGATAATACAGGTCTGTACAGGGAATGAGTTATGATATTACAGGACTAAGCAGAGAATGAGTAGTGAGATTACAGGTCTGTGCAGGGAATGAGTAGTGAGATTACAGGTATGAGCGGGGAATGAGTTATGATATTACAGGTCTGAGCAGGGAATGTGTAATGAGATTAAAGGTCTGAGCAGGGAATGAATAGTGAGATTTCAGGTCTGAGCAGGGAATGAGTAGTGAGATTACAGGTCTGAGCAGGGAATGGGTTATGATATTACTGGTCTGAGCAGGGAATGAGTAGTGAGATTACAGGTCTGAGCAGGGAATGAGTTATGATATTACAGGCCTGAGCAGGGATTGAGTTATGATATTACAGGTCTGAGCAGGGAATGATTAGTGAGATTTCAGGTCTGAGCAGGGAATGAGTAGTGAGATTTCAGGTATGAACAGGGAATGAGTAGTGAGATTACAGGTCTGAGCAGGGATTGAGTTATGATATTACAGGTCTGAGCAGGGAATGAGTAGTGAGATTACAGGTCTGAGCAGGGAATGAGTTATGATATTACAGGTCTGTGCAGGGAATGAGTTATGATATTACAGGTCTAAGCAGAGAATGAGTAGTGAGATTACAGGTCTGAGCAGGGAATGACTATTGAGATTACAGGTCTGATCAGGAATTGTTTAGTGAGATTACAGGTCTGAGCAGGGAATGAGTAGTGAGATTACAGGTCTGAGCAGGGAATGATTAGTGAGATTACAGGTCTGAGCAGGGAATGAGTAGTGATATTACATGTCTGAGCAGGGAATGAGTAGTGAGATTACAGGTCTGAGCAGGGAATGACTCGTGAGATTACAGGTCTGAGCAGGAAATGTTTAGTGTGATTACAGGTCTGAGCAGGGAATGACGAGTGAAATTACACGTCTGAACAGGGAATGAGTAGTTAGATATCAGGTATGAACAGGGAATGAGTAGTGAGATTAAAGGTCTGAGCAGGGATTGAGTTATGATATTACAGGTCTGAGCAGGGAATGAGTAGCGAGATTACAGGTCTGAGCAGGGAATGAGTTATGATATTACAGGTCTGAGCAGGGAATGAGTAGTGAGATTACAGGTCTGAGCAGGGAATGAGTTATGATATTACAGGTATGAGCAGGGAATGAGTAGTGAGATTACAGGTCTGAGCATGGAATGAGTAGTGAGATTACAGGTCTGATCAGGGATTGAGTAGTGAGATTACAGGTCTGAGCAGGGAATGAGTAGTGAGATTCCAGGTCGGAGCAGGGAAAGAGTAGTGAGATTATAGGTTTGAGCAGGGAATGAGTTGTGAGATTACAGGTCTGAGCAGGGAATGAGTGGTGAGATTACAGGTCTGAGCAGGGAATTACTCGTGAGATTACAGGTCTGAGCAAGGAATGATTAGTGTGATTACAGGTCTGAGCAGGGAATGATTAGTGTGATTACAGGTCTGAGCAGGGAATGAGTAGTGAGATTACAGGTCTGAGCAGGGAGTGAGTTATGATTTTACAGGTCTGAGCAGGGAATGATTAGTGAGATTACAGGTCTGAGAAGGGAATGAGTTATGATATTACAGATCTGAGCAGGGAATGACTACTGAAATTACAGGTCTGAGCAGGGAATGAGTAGTGAGCTTACAGGTCTGAGCATGGATTGAGTTATGATATTAAAGGTTTGAGCAGGGAATGAGTAGTGAGATTACAGGTCTGAGAAGGGACTGAGTTATGATATTAATGGTCTGAGCAGGGAATGAGTAGTGAAATTACAGGTCTGAGCAGGGAATGAGTTATGATATTACAGGTCTGAGCAGGGAATGACTAGTGAGATTACAGGTCTGAGCAGGGAATGAGTAGTGAGATTACAGGTATGAGCAGGGAATGAGGACTGAGATTACAGGTCTGAGCAGGGATTGAGTTATGATATTACAGGTCAGAGCTGGGAATGAGTAGTGAGATTACAGGTCTGAGCAGGGATTGAGTTATGATATTACAGGTCTTAGCAGGGAATGACTTATGATATTACAGGTCTGAGCAGAGAATGAGTAGTGAAATTACATGTCTGAGCAGGGAATGAGTAGTGAGATTACAGGTCTGAGCAGGGAATGACTTGTGAGATTACAGGTCTGAGCAGGGAATGTTTAGTGTGATTACAGGTCTGAGCAGGGAATGACGAGTGAAATTACAGGTCTGAACAGGGAATGAGTAGTGAGATTTCAGGTATGAACAGGGAATGAGTAGTGACATTACAGGTCTGAGCAGGGATTGAGTTATGATATTACAGGTCTGAGCAGGGAATGAGTAGCGAGATTACAGGTCTGATCAGGGAATGAGTTATGATAATACAGGTCTGTACAGGGAATGAGTTATGATATTACAGGACTAAGCAGAGAATGAGTAGTGAGATTACAGGTCTGTGCAGGGAATGAGTAGTGAGATTACAGGTATGAGCAGGGAATGAGTTATGATATTACAGGTCTGAGCAGGGAATGTGTAATGAGATTAAAGGTCTGAGCAGGGAATGAGTAGTGAGATTACAGGTCTGAGCAGGGAATGAGTAGTGAGATTACAGGTCTGAGCAGGGAATGAGTTATGATATTACAGGTATGAGCAGGGAATGAGTAGTGAGATTACAGGTCTGAGCAGGGAATGAGTTATGATATTACAGGTCTGAGCAGGGATTGAGTTATGATATTACAGGTCTGAGCAGGGAATGATTAGTGAGATTTCAGGTCTGAGCAGGGAATGAGTAGTGAGATTACAGGTATGAACAGGGAATGAGTAGTGAGATTACAGGTCTGAGCAGGGATTGAGTTATGATATTACAGGTCTGAGCAGGGAATGAGTAGTGAGATTACAGGTCTGAGCAGGGAATGAGTTATGATATTTCAGGTCTGTGCAGGGAATGAGTTATGATATTACAGGTCTAAGCAGAGAATGAGTAGTGAGATTACAGGTCTGAGCAGGGAATGAGTAGTGAGATTACAGGTCTGATCAGGAATTGTTTAGTGAGATTACAGGTCTGAGCAGGGAATGAGTAGTGAGATTCCAGGTCTGAGCAGGGAATGATTAGTGAGATTACAGGTCTGAGCAGGGAATGAGTAGTGATATTACATGTCTGAGCAGGGAATGAGTAGTGAGATTACAGGTCTGAGCAGGGAATGACTCGTGAGATTACAGGTCTGAGCAGGAAATGTTTAGTGTGATTACAGGTCTGAGCAGGGAATGACGAGTGAAATTACACGTCTGAACAGGGAATGAGTAGTTAGATATCAGGTATGAACAGGGAATGAGTAGTGAGATTAAAGGTCTGAGCAGGGATTGAGTTATGATATTACAGGTCTGAGCAGGGAATGAGTAGCGAGATTACAGGTCTGAGCAGGGAATGAGTTATGATATTACAGGTCTGAGCAGGGAATGACTAGTGAGATTACAGGTCTGAGCAGGGAATGAGTTATGATATTACAGGTATGAGCAGGGAATGAGTAGTGAGATTACAGGTCTGAGCATGGAATGAGTAGTGAGATTACAGGTCTGATCAGGGATTGAGTAGTGAGATTACAGGTCTGAGCAGGGAATGAGTAGTGAGATTCCAGGTCGGAGCAGGGAAAGAGTAGTGAGATTACAGGTTTGAGCAGGGAATGAGTTGTGAGATTACAGGTCTGAGCAGGGAATGAGTGGTGAGATTACAGGTCTGAGCAGGGAATTACTCGTGAGATTACAGGTCTGAGCAAGGAATGATTAGTGTGATTACAGGTCTGAGCAGGGAATGAGTAGTGAGATTACAGGTCTGAGCAGGGAATGAGTAGTGAGATTACAGGTCTGAGCAGGGAGTGAGTTATGATCTTACAGGTCTGAGCAGGGAATGATTAGTGAGATTACAGGTCTGAGAAGGGAATGAGTTATGATATTACAGATCTGAGCAGGGAATGAGTAGTGAAATTACAGGTCTGAGCAGGGAATGAGTTATGATATTACAGGTCTGAGCAGGGAATGAGTTATGATATTAAAGGTTTGAGCAGGGAATGAGTAGTGAGATTACAGGTCTGAGAAGGGACTGAGTTATGATATTAATGGTCTGAGCAGGGAATGAGTATTGAAATTACAGGTCTGAGCAGGGAATGAGTTATGATATTACAGGTCTGAGCAGGGAATGACTAGTGAGATTACAGGTCTGAGCAGGGAATGAGTAGTGAGATTACAGGTATGAGCAGGGAAAGAGGAGGGAGATTACAGGTCTGAGCAGGGATTGAGTTATGATATTACAGGTCTGAGCTGGGAATGAGTAGTGAGATTACAGGTCTGAGCAGGGATTGAGTTATGATATTACAGGTCTGTGCAGGGAATGACTTATGATATTACAGGTCTGAGCAGAGAATGAGTAGTGAGAATACAGGTCTGAGCAGGGAATGAGTAGTGAGATTACAGATATGAGCAGGGAATGAGTTATGATATTACAGGTCTGAGCAGGGAATGAGTAATGAGATTACAGGTCTGAGCAGGGAATGAGTCATGATATTACAGGTCTGAGCAGGGGTTGAGTTATGATATTACAGGTCTGAGCAGGGAATGATTAGTGAGATTACAGGTCTTAGCAGGGAATGACTAGTGAGTTTACAGGTCTGAGCAAGGAATCAGTAGTGAGATTACAGGTCTGAGCAGGGAATGAGTTATGATATTACAGGTCTGAGCAGGGAATGAGTAGTGAGATTACAGGTCTGAGCAGGGACTGAGTTATGATATTACAGGTCTGAGCAGGGAATGAGTAGTGATATTACAGGTCTGAGCAGGGAATGAGTAGTGATATTACAGGTCTGAGCAGGGAATGAGTTATGATATTACAGGTCTGAGCATGGATTGATTTATGATATTACAGGTTTGAGCAGGGAATGAGTAGTGAGATTACAGGTCTGAGCAGGCAATGAGTTATTGTGATTACAGTTCTGAGCAGGGAATGACGTAGTGATATTACAGGTCTGAGCAGGGAATGAGTAGTTAGATTACAGGTCTGAGCAGGGAATGAGTAGTGAGATTACAGGTCTGAGCAGGGATTGAGTTATGATATTACAGGTCTGAGCAGGGAATGAGTAGTGAGATTACAGGTCTGAGCAGGGAATGAGTTATGATATTACAGGTCTGAGCAGGGAATGAGTAGTGAGATTACAGGTCTGAGCAGGGAATGAGTTATGATATTACAGGTATGAGCAGGGAATGAGTAGTGAGATTACAGGTCTGAGCATGGAATGAGTAGTGAGATTACAGGTCTGATCAGGGATTGAGTAGTGAGATTACAGGTCTGAGCAGGGAATGAGTAGTGAGATTCCAGGTCGGAGCAGGGAATGAGTAGTGAGATTACAGGTCTGAGCAGGGAATGAGTTGTGAGATTACAGGTCTGAGCAGGGAATGAGTAGTGAGATTACAGGTCTGAGCAGGGAATGACTCGTGAGATTACAGGTCTGAGCAGGGAATGATTAGTGTGATTACAGGTCTGAGCAGGGAATGAGTAGTGAGATTACAGGTATGAGCAGGGAATGAGTTATGATATTACAGGTCTGAGCAGGGAATGAGTAGTGAGATTACAGGTCTGAGCAGGGAGTGAGTTATGATCTTACAGGTCTGAGCAGGGAATGATTAGTGAGATTACAGGTCTGAGAAGGGAATGAGTTATGATATTACAGATCTGAGCAGGGAATGAATAGTGATATTACAGGTCTGAGCAGGGAATGAGTTATGATATTACAGGTCTGAGCAGGGAATGAGTTATGATATTACAGGTTTGAGCAGGGAATGAGTAGTGATATTACAGGTCTGAGCAGGGAATGAGTAGTGAGATTACAGGTCTGAGCAGGGAATGAGTTATGATATTACAGGTCTGAGCAGGGAATGATTAGTGAGATTACAGGTCTGAGAAGGGACTGAGCTATGATATTAATGGTCTGAGCAGGGAATGAGTATTGAAATTACAGGTCTGAGCAGGGAATGAGTTATGATATTACAGGTCTGAGCAGGGAATGACTAGTGAGATTAGAGGTCTGAGCAGGGAATGAGTAGTGAGATTACAGGTATGAGCAGGGAATGAGGACTGAGATTACAGGTCTGAGCAGGGATTGAGTTATGATATTACAGGTCTGAGCTGGGAATGAGTAGTGAGATTACAGGTCTGAGCAGGGATTGAGTTATGATATTACAGGTCTTTGCAGGGAATGACTTATGATATTACAGTTCTAAGCAGAGAATGAGTAGTGAGATTACAGGTCTGAGCAGGGAATGAGTAGTGAGATTACAGATATGAGCAGGGAATGAGTTATGATATTACAGGTCTGAACAGGGAATGAGTAATGAGATTACAGGTCTGAGCAGGGAATGAGTCATGATATTACAGGTCTGAGCAGGGTTTGAGTTATGATATTACAGGTCTGAGCAGGGAATGATTAGTGAGATTACAGGTCTTAGCAGGGAATGACTAGTGAGTTTACAGGTCTGAGCAAGGAATCAGTAGTGAGATTACAGGTCTGAGCAGGGAATGAGTAGTGATATTACAGGTCTGAGCAGGGAATGAGTAGTGATATTACAGGTCTGAGCAGGGAATGAGTTATGATATTACAGGTCTGAGCATGGATTGAGTTATGATATTACAGGTCTGAGCAGGGAATGAGTAGTGATATTACAGGTCTGAGCAGGGAATGAGTAGTGAGATTACAGGTATGAGCAGGGAATGAGTTATGATATTACAGGTCTGAGCAGGGAATGATTAGTGAGATTACAGGTCTGAGAAGGGAATGAGTTATGATATTACAGATCTGAGCAGGGAATGAGTAGTGATATTACAGGTCTGAGCTGGGAATGAGTTATGATATTACAGGTCTGAGCAGGGATTGAGTTATGATATTACAGGTTTGAGCAGGGAATGAGTAGTGATATTACAGGTCTGAGCAGGGAATGAGTAGTGAGATTACAGGTCTGAGCAGGGAATGAGTTATGATATTACAGGTCTGAGCAGGGAATGATTAGTGAGATTACAGGTCTGAGAAGGGAATGAGTTATGATATTAATGGTCTGAGCAGGGAATGAGTATTGAAATTACAGGTCTGAGCAGGGAATGAGTTATGATATTACAGGTCTGAGCAGGGAATGACTAGTGAGATTACAGGTCTGAGCAGGGAATGAGTAGTGAGATTACAGGTATGAGCAGGGAATGAGGAGTGAGATTACAGGTCTGAGCAGGGATTGAGTTATGATATTACAGGTCTGAGCTGGGAATGAGTAGTGAGATTACAGGTCTGAGCAGGGATTGAGTTATGATATTACAGGTCTGAGCAGGGAATGACTTATGATATTACAGGTCTAAGCAGAGAATGAGTAGTGAGATTACAGGTCTGAGCAGGGAATGAGTAGTGAGATTACAGATATGAGCAGGGAATGAGTTATGATATTACAGGTCTGAGCAGGGAATGAGTAATGAGATTACAGGTCTGAGCAGGGAATGAGTAGTGAGATTACAGGTCTGAGCAGGGAATGATTTATGATATTACAGGTCTGAGCAGGGAATGATTAGTGAGATTACAGGTCTGAGCAGGGAATGACTAGTGAGTTTACAGGTCTGAGCAAGGTATCGAGTAGTGAGATTACAGGTCTGAGCAGGGAATGAGTTATGATATTACAGGTCTGAGCAGGGAATGAGTAGTGAGATTTCAGGTCTGAGCAGGGACTGAGTTATGATATTACAGGTCTGAGCAGGGAATGAGTAGTGATATTACAGGTCTGAGCAGGGAATGAGTAGTGATATTACAGGTCTGAGCAGGGAATGAGTTATGATATTACAGGTCTGAGCATGGATTGAGTTATGATATTACAGGTTTGAGCAGGGAATGAGTAGTGATATTACAGGTCTGAGCAGGGAATGAGTAGTGAGATTACAGGTCTGAGCAGGGAATGAGTTATGATATTACAGGTCTGAGCAGGGAATGATTAGTGAGATTACAGGTCTGAGAAGGGAATGAGTTATGATATTACAGATCTGAGCAGGGAATGAATAGTGATATTACAGGTCTGAGCTGGGAATGAGTTATGATATTACAGGTCTGAGCATGGATTGAGTTATGATATTAAAGGTTTGAGCAGGGAATGAGTAGTGAGATTACAGGTCTGAGAAGGGACTGAGTTATGATATTAATGGTCTGAGCAGGGAATGAGTATTGAAATTACAGGTCTGAGCAGGGAATGAGTTATGATATTACAGGTCTGAGCAGGGAATGACTAGTGAAATTACAGGTCTGAGCAGGGAATGAGTAGTGAGATTACAGGTATGAGCAGGGAATGTGCAGTGAGATTACAGGTCTGAGCAGGGATTGAGTTATGATATTACAGGTCTGAGCTGGGAATGAGTAGTGAGATTACAGGTCTGAGCAGGGATTGAGTTATGATATTACAGGTCTTAGCAGGGAATGACTTATGATATTACAGGTCTGAGCAGAGAATGAGTAGTGAGAATACAGGTCTGAGCAGGGAATGAGTAGTGAGATTACAGATATGAGCAGGGAATGAGTTATGATATTACAGGTCTGAGCAGGGAATGAGTAATGAGATTACAGGTCTGAGCAGGGAATGAGTCATGATATTACAGGTCTGAGCAGGGGTTGAGTTATGATATTACAGGTCTGAGCAGGGAATGATTAGTGGGATTACAGGTCTTAGCAGGGAATGACTAGTGAGTTTACAGGTCTGAGCAAGGAATCAGTAGTGAGATTACAGGTCTGAGCAGGGAATGAGTTATGATATTACAGGTCTGAGCAGGGAATGAGTAGTGAGATTTCAGGTCTGAGCAGGGACGGAGTTATGATATTACAGGTCTGAGCAGGGAATGAGTAGTGATATTACAGGTCTGAGCAGGGAATGAGTAGTGATATTACAGGTCTGAGCAGGGAATGAGTTATGATATTACAGGTCTGAGCATGGATTGAGTTATGATATTACAGGTTTGAGCAGGGAATGACTCGTGAGATTACAGGTCTGAGCAGGAAATGTTTAGTGTGATTACATTTCTGAGCAGGGAATGACGAGTGAAATTACAGGTCTGAACAGGGAATGAGTAGTTAGATATCAGGTATGAACAGGGAATGAGTAGTGAGATTAAAGGTCTGAGCAGGGATTGAGTTATGATATTACAGGTCTGAGCAGGGAATGCGTAGCGAGATTACAGGTCTGAGCAGGGAATGAGTTATGATATTACAGGTCTGAGCAGGGAATGAGTAGTGAGATTACAGGTCTGAGCAGGGAATGAGTTATGATATTACAGGTATGAGCAGGGAATGAGTAGTGAGATTACAGGTCTGAGCATGGAATGAGTAGTGAGATTACAGGTCTGATCAGGGATTGAGTAGTGAGATTACAGGTCTGAGCAGGGAATGAGTAGTGAGATTCCAGGTCGGAGCAGGGAAAGAGTAGTGAGATTACAGGTCTGAGCAGGGAATGAGTTGTGAGATTACAGGTCTGAGCAGGGAATGAGTGGTGAGATTACAGGTCTGAGCAGGGAATTACTCGTGAGATTACAGGTCTGAGCAAGGAATGATTAGTGTGATTACAGGTCTGAGCAGGGAATGAGTAGTGAGATTACAGGTATGAGCAGGGAATGAGTTATGATATTACAGGTCTGAGCAGGGAATGAGTAGTGAGATTACAGGTCTGAGCAGGGAGTGAGTTATGATCTTACAGGTCTGAGCAGGGAATGATTAGTGAGATTACAGGTCTGAGAAGGGAATGAGTTATGATATTACAGATCTGAGCAGGGAATGAATAGTGATATTACAGGTCTGAGCTGGGAATGAGTTATGATATTACAGGTCTGAGCAGGGATTGAGTTATGATATTACAGGTTTGAGCAGGGAATGAGTAGTGATATTACAGGTCTGAGCAGGGAATGAGTAGTGAGATTACAGGTCTGAGCAGGGAATGAGTTATGATATTACAGGTCTGAGCAGGGAATGATTAGTGAGATTACAGGTCTGAGAAGGGAATGAGTTATGATATTAATGGTCTGAGCAGGGAATGAGTATTGAAATTACAGGTCTGAGCAGGGAATGAGTTATGATATTACAGGTCTGAGCAGGGAATGACTAGTGAGATTAGAGGTCTGAGCAGGGAATGAGTAGTGAGATTACAGGTATGAGCAGGGAATGAGGACTGAGATTACAGGTCTGAGCAGGGATTGAGTTATGATATTACAGGTCTGAGCTGGGAATGAGTAGTGAGATTACAGGTCTGAGCAGGGATTGAGTTATGATATTACAGGTCTTAGCAGGGAATGACTTATGATATTACAGGTCTGAGCAGAGAATGAGTAGTGAGAATACAGGTCTGAGCAGGGAATGAGTAGTGAGATTACAGATATGAGCAGGGAATGAGTTATGATATTACAGGTCTGAGCAGGGAATGAGTAATGAGATTACAGGTCTGAGCAGGGAATGAGTAATGATATTACAGGTCTGAGCAGGGTTTGAGTTATGATATTACAGGTCTGAGCAGGGAATGATTAGTGAGATTACAGGTCTTAGCAGGGAATGACTAGTGAGTTTACAGGTCTGAGCAAGGAATCAGTAGTGAGATTACAGGTCTGAGCAGGGAATGAGTAGTGATATTACAGGTCTGAGCAGGGAATGAGTAGTGATATTACAGGTCTGAGCAGGGAATGAGTTATGATATTACAGGTCTGAGCATGGATTGAGTTATGATATTACAGGTTTGAGCAGGGAATGAGTAGTGATATTACAGGTCTGAGCAGGGAATGAGTAGTGAGATTACAGGTCTGAGCAGGGAATGAGTTATGATATTACAGGTCTGAGCAGGGAATGATTAGTGAGATTACAGGTCTGAGAAGGGAATGAGTTATGATATTACAGATCTGAGCAGGGAATGAATAGAGATATTTCAGGTCTGAGCTGGGAATGAGTTATGATATTACAGGTCTGAGCATGGATTGAGTTATGATATTACAGGTTTGAGCAGGGAATGAGTAGTGATATTACAGGTCTGAGCAGGGAATGAGTAGTGAGATTACAGGTCTGAGCAGGGAATGAGTTATGATATTACAGGTCTGAGCAGGGAATGATTAGTGAGATTACAGGTCTGAGAAGGGACTGAGTTATGATATTAATGGTCTGAGCAGGGAATGAGTATTGAAATTACAGGTCTGAGCAGGGAATGAGTTATGATATTACAGGTCTGAGCAGGGAATGACTAGTGAGATTACAGGTCTGAGCAGGGAATGAGTAGTGAGATTACAGGTATGAGCAGGGAATGAGGACTGAGATTACAGGTCTGAGCAGGGATTGAGTTATGATATTACAGGTCTGAGCTGGGAATGAGTAGTGAGATTACAGGTCTGAGCATGGATTGAGTTATGATATTACAGGTCTTAGCAGGGAATGACTTATGATATTACAGGTCTGAGCAGAGAATGAGTAGTGAGAATACAGGTCTGAGCAGGGAATGAGTAGTGAGATTACAGATATGAGCAGGGAATGAGTTATGATATTACAGGTCTGAGCAGGGAATGAGTAATGAGATTACAGGTCTGAGCAGGGAATGAGTCATGATATTACAGGTCTGAGCAGGGTTTGAGTTATGATATTACAGGTCTGAGCAGGGAATGATTAGTGAGATTACAGGTCTTAGCAGGGAATGACTAGTGAGTTTACAGGTCTGAGCAAGGTATCAGTAGTGAGATTACAGGTCTGAGCAGGGAATGAGTTATGATATTACAGGTCTGAGCAGGGAATGAGTAGTGAGATTTCAGGTCTGAGCAGGGACTGAGTTATGATATTACAGGTCTGAGCAGGGAATGAGTAGTGATATTACAGGTCTGAGCAGGGAATGAGTAGTGATATTACAGGTCTGAGCAGGGAATGAGTTATGATATTACAGGTCTGAGCATGGATTGAGTTATGATATTACAGGTTTGAGCAGGGAATGAGTAGTGATATTACAGGTCTGAGCAGGGAATGAGTAGTGAGATTACAGGTCTGAGCAGGGAATGAGTTATGATATTACAGGTCTGAGCAGGGAATGATTAGTGAGATTACAGGTCTGAGAAGGGAATGAGTTATGATATTACAGATCTGAGCAGGGAATGAGTAGTGAAATTACAGGTCTGAGCAGGGAATGAGTTATGATATTACAGGTCTGAGCAGGGATTGAGTTATGATATTACAGGTTTGAGCAGGGAATGAGTAGTGATATTACAGGTCTGAGCAGGGAATGAGTAGTGAGATTACAGGTCTGAGCAGGGAATGAGTTATGATATTACAGGTCTGAGCAGGGAATGATTAGTGAGATTACAGGTCTGAGAAGGGACTGAGTTATGATATTAATGGTCTGAGCAGGGAATGAGTATTGAAATTACAGGTCTGAGCAGGGAATGAGTTATGATATAACAGGTCTGAGCAGGGAATGACTAGTGAGATTACAGGTCTGAGCAGGGAATGAGTAGTGAGATTACAGGTATGAGCAGGGAATGAGGACTGAGATTACAGGTCTGAGCAGGGATTGAGTTATGATATTACAGGTCTGAGCTGGGAATGAGTAGTGAGATTACAGGTCTGAGCATGGATTGAGTTATGATATTACAGGTCTTAGCAGGGAATGACTTATGATATTACAGGTCTGAGCAGAGAATGAGTAGTGAGAATACAGGTCTGAGCAGGGAATGAGTAGTGAGATTACAGATATGAGCAGGGAATGAGCTATGATATTACAGGTCTGAGCAGGGAATGAGTAATGAGATTACAGGTCTGAGCAGGGAATGAGTCATGATATTACAGGTCTGAGCAGGGTTTGAGTTATGATATTACAGGTCTGAGCAGGGAATGATTAGTGAGATTACAGGTCTTAGCAGGGAATGACTAGTGAGTTTACAGGTCTGAGCAAGGTATCAGTAGTGAGATTACAGGTCTGAGCAGGGAATGAGTTATGATATTACAGGTCTGAGCAGGGAATGAGTAGTGAGATTTCAGGTCTGAGCAGGGACTGAGTTATGATATTACAGGTCTGAGCAGGGAATGAGTAGTGATATTACAGGTCTGAGCAGGGAATGAGTAGTGATATTACAGGTCTGAGCAGGGAATGAGTTATGATATTACAGGTCTGAGCATGGATTGAGTTATGATATTACAGGTTTGAGCAGGGAATGACTCGTGAGATTACAGGTCTGAGCAGGAAATGTTTAGTGTGATTACAGGTCTGAGCAGGGAATGATGAGTGAAATTACAGGTCTGAACAGGGAATGAGTAGTTAGATATCAGGTATGAACAGGGAATGAGTAGTGAGATTAAAGGTCTGAGCAGGGATTGAGTTATGATATTACAGGTCTGAGCAGGGAATGAGTAGCGAGATTACAGGTCTGAGCAGGGAATGAGTTATGATATTACAGGTCTGAGCAGGGAATGAGTAGTGAGATTACAGGTCTGAGCAGGGAATGAGTTATGATATTACAGGTATGAGCAGGGAATGAGTAGTGAGATTACAGGTCTGAGCATGGAATGAGTAGTGAGATTACAGGTCTGATCAGGGATTGAGTAGTGAGATTACAGGTCTGAGCAGGGAATGAGTAGTGAGATTCCAGGTCGGAGCAGGGAAAGAGTAGTGAGATTACAGGTCTGAGCAGGGAATGAGTTGTGAGATTACAGGTCTGAGCAGGGAATGAGTGGTGAGATTACAGGTCTGAGCAGGGAATTACTCGTGAGATTACAGGTCTGAGCAAGGAATGATTAGTGTGATTACAGGTCTGAGCAGGGAATGAGTAGTGAGATTACAGGTATGAGCAGGGAATGAGTTATGATATTACAGGTCTGAGCAGGGAATGAGTAGTGAGATTACAGGTCTGAGCAGGGAGTGAGTTATGATATTACAGGTCTGAGCAGGGAATGATTAGTGAGATTACAGGTCTGAGAAGGGAATGAGTTATGATATTACAGATCTGAGCAGGGAATGAATAGTGATATTACAGGTCTGAGCTGGGAATGAGTTATGATATTACAGGTCTGAGCATGGATTGAGTTATGATATTACAGGTTTGAGCAGGGAATGAGTAGTGATATTACAGGTCTGAGCAGGGAATGAGTAGTGAGATTACAGGTCTGAGCAGGGAATGAGTTATGATATTACAGGTCTGAGCAGGGAATGATTAGTGAGATTACAGGTCTGAGAAGGGAATGAGTTATGATATTAATGGTCTGAGCAGGGAATGAGTAGTGAAATTACAGGTCTGAGCAGGGAATGAGTTATGATATTACAGGTCTGAGCAGGGAATGACTAGTGAGATTACAGGTCTGAGCAGGGAATGAGTAGTGAGATTACAGGTATGAGCAGGGAATGAGGACTGAGATTACAGGTCTGAGCAGGGATTGAGTTATGATATTACAGGTCTGAGCTGGGAATGAGTAGTGAGATTACAGGTCTGAGCAGGGATTGAGTTATGATATTACAGGTCTTAGCAGGGAATGACTTATGATATTACAGGTCTGAGCAGAGAATGAGTAGTGAGAATACAGGTCTGAGCAGGGAATGAGTAGTGAGATTACAGATATGAGCAGGGAATGAGTTATGATATTACAGGTCTGAGCAGGGAATGAGTAATGAGATTACAGGTCTGAGCAGGGAATGAGTCATGATATTACAGGTCTGAGCAGGGTTTGAGTTATGATATTACAGGTCTGAGCAGGGAATGATTAGTGAGATTACAGGTCTTAGCAGGGAATGACTAGTGAGTTTACCGGTCTGAGCAAGGAATCAGTAGTGAGATTACAGGTCTGAGCAGGGAATGAGTTATGATATTACAGGTCTGAGCAGGGAATGAGTAGTGAGATTTCAGGTCTGAGCAGGGACTGAGTTATGATATTACAGGTCTGAGCAGGGAATGAGTAGTGATATTACAGGTCTGAGCAGGGAATGAGTAGTGATATTACAGGTCTGAGCAGGGAATGAGTTATGATATTACAGGTCTGAGCATGGATTGAGTTATGATATTACAGGTTTGAGCAGGGAATGAGTAGTGATATTACAGGTCTGAGCAGGGAATGAGTAGTGAGATTACAGGTCTGAGCAGGGAATGAGTTATGATATTACAGGTCTGAGCAGGGAATGATTAGTGAGATTACAGGTCTGAGAAGGGAATGAGTTATGATATTACAGATCTGAGCAGGGAATGAATAGTGATATTACAGGTCTGAGCTGGGAATGAGTTATGATATTACAGGTCTGAGCATGGATTGAGTTATGATATTACAGGTTTGAGCAGGGAATGAGTAGTGATATTACAGGTCTGAGCAGGGAATGAGTAGTGAGATTACAGGTCTGAGCAGGGAATGAGTTATGATATTACAGGTCTGAGCAGGGAATGATTAGTGAGATTACAGGTCTGAGAAGGGAATGAGTTATGATATTAATGGTCTGAGCAGGGAATGAGTATTGAAATTACAGGTCTGAGCAGGGAATGAGTTATGATATTACAGGTCTGAGCAGGGAATGACTAGTGAGATTACAGGTCTGAGCAGGGAATGAGTAGTGAGATTACAGGTATGAGCAGGGAATGAGGACTGAGATTACAGGTCTGAGCAGGGATTGAGTTATGATATTACAGGTCTGAGCTGGGAATGAGTAATGAGATTACAGGTCTGAGCAGGGATTGAGTTATGATATTACAGGTCTTAGCAGGGAATGATTTATGATATTACAGGTCTGAGCAGAGAATGAGTAGTGAGAATACAGGTCTGAGCAGGGAATGAGTAGTGAGATTACAGATATGAGCAGGGAATGAGTTATGATATTACAGGTCTGAGCAGGGAATGAGTAATGAGATTACAGGTCTGAGCAGGGAATGAGTTATGATATTACAGGTCTGAGCAGGGTTTGAGTTATGATATTACAGGTCTGAGCAGGGAATGATTAGTGAGATTACAGGTCTTAGCAGGGAATGACTAGTGAGTTTACAGGTCTGAGCAAGGAATCAGTAGTGAGATTACAGGTCTGAGCAGGGAATGAGTTATCATATTACAGGTCTGAGCAGGGAATGAGTAGTGAGATTTCAGGTCTGAGCAGGGACTGAGTTATGATATTACAGGTCTGAGCAGGGAATGGGTAGTGATATTACAGGTCTGAGCAGGGAATGAGTAGTGATATTACAGGTCTGAGCAGGGAATGAGTTATGATATTACAGGTCTGAGCAGGGAATGAGTAGCGAGATTACAGGTCTGAGCAGGGAATGAGTTATGATATTACAGGTCTGAGCAGGGAATGAGTAGTGAGATTACAGGTCTGAGCAGGGAATTTGAGAGCTGAGAGTTATGATTTTTATCTTGAAGATTCATGTCTGGTCATTTTTTACTACATTCACCGGATGTGGGCATCTCTGGCTGGGTCAGCATTTATTGCCCATTCCTAATTGTCCTTGATAAGGTGGTGGTGAGCTGCCTTCTTGAACCAGTGCAGTCCATGTGGTTTAGGTACACCCACACTGCTGTTAGGGAGGGAGTTCCAGGATTTGATCCAGTGACAATGACCCAGGAGATATAGTTATAAATCAGGATGGTATGTGACTTGGAGGGAACTTGCAGTTGGTGGTGCTCCCATGTGTACATTGCCCTTCTCAGTAGCAAAAGGTCATGGGTTTGGAAGGTGTTGTCAAAGGATCCTTGGTGAATTCCTGTAGTGCACCTTGTAGATGGTACACACTGCTACTACTCTGCATCAGTGGTGGAGGAAGTGAATGTTTAAGGTGGTGGATGGGGTGCCTATCAAGCGGGCTGCTTTGTCCTGGACTGTGTCAAGCTTCTTGAGTGTTGTGGGAGCTGCACTCATCCAGGCAAGTGGGGAGTATTCCATCACACTCCTGACTTGTGCCTTGTAGGTGGTGGGCAGGCTTTGGGGAGTCAGGATGTGAGTTACTTGTCACATGATTCCTACCCTCTGACCTGCTCTGGTAGCCACAGTATTTATATGGCTAGTTCAGTTCAGTTTCTGGTCAATAGTAACCCCCAGGATGTTGATACTGGGTTTCAGCGATGGTAATGCCATTGAGTGTCAAGGAGCAATGGTTATATTATCTCTTGTTGGAGATGGTCATTACCTGGCACATGTGTAGCATGAATGTTACTTGCCACTTGTCAGCCCAAGCCTGTAAAATGTCCAGGTCTTGCTGCATTTGGACATGGACTGCTTCAGTATCTGAGGAGTCACTAACAGTGTTCAATATTGTGCAATCATCAGCGAATATCCCCACTCCTGATGGAAGGAAGGTCATTGATGAAGCAGCTGAAGATGATTGGGCCAAGGACACTACCCTGAGGAACTCCTGCAGTGATGTCCTGGAGCTGAGATGTCTGAACTCCAACAACCACAACCATCTTCCTTATGCTAGGTGTGACTCCAACCAGCAGAGACTTCACTACCTGATTCCCATTGACTTCAGTTTTGCAAGGGCTCCTTGATGCCACACTCGGTCAAATGCTGCCTTGATGTCAAGGGCAGTCACTCTCACCTCACCTCAGGAGTTCAGTTGTTTTGTCCACATTTGGACCAAGGCTGTAATGAGGTCAGAAGCTGAGTGGTCCTGGCAAAATTACCAAACTGAGCATCAGTGAGCAGGTTATTGCTGAGTAAGAACTATTTAATAGCACTGCCGACTGGCTGAGGGGGCATTAATTGGCCGAGTTGGATTGTCCTGTCCACAAATAACAGGACATACCTGGACAATTTTCCACACTGTCAATAGATGCCAGTGCTGTGGCTGTATTGGAACAGCTTGGCTAAGGTGCTGTGAGTTCTGGAGCGTTAGCTTAAAAGGAATGAAATTGGATGGTTTCTGGTGGAATATTGTAAAGATCCTTAGCCTTTGCAGTAGCCAGAGTCTTCAGCTGTTTCTTGATGTCATGTGAAATGAATTGAATTGGCTGAAGACTGATATCTGTGATGCTGGGGACCTTTGGAAGAGGCCTTGAGGGATCATCCACTCACATTTCTGGCTGGAGATTGTTGCAAATGCTTTGCCTTGTCTTTTGCACCGATGTGCTGGGCTCCCCCATTATTTAGGGTGGGGGATATTTGTAGAGTCTCCTCTTCCAGTTAGTTGTTTAATAGTCACTGCTATTCATGACTGGATTTGGCAAGACTGCAGAGCTTAGATCAGTCTGTTGGTTTGTGGGATTGCTTAGCTCTGTCTATCGCATGCTGCTTCCGCTGTTTGGCATGTTAGTTTTGTGTTGTAACTTCACCAGGTTGACACCTCATGTTTAGGTATGCCTGGTGCTGCTCCTGACATGTCCTCCTGCACTCTTCACTGAACCAGGGTTGATCTCCCAGCTTGATGGTAATGGTAGAGTGGGGGATATCCTGAGCCATGAGGTTACAGATTGTGGTTGAACACTATTCTGCTGCCCACAGCACCTCATGGATGCCCACTTTTCAGTTTCAAAATCTGTTTGAAATTAGCATGGTGCTAGTGCCACAGTACATGACGGAGAGTATCCTTAATGTGAAGACAGGACCTCATCTTCACACGGACTGTATGGTGGTCACTCCTACGACTACTGTCATGGAGAGAGGCAGGTAAATTGGCAAGGGCCTCCCTCTTGTTTCCCTCATGTTGGTTCCCTCACCACCTGCCGCAGGCCCAGTCTAGCAGCTATGTCCTTTAGGACTCGGCCCGCTCGGTCAGTAGTGGACATTGAAGATCCCCACCCAGTGTACCCAAGATTCCCAAGTGTACATTCTGCGCGCTTGCCACCCTCAGTGCTTCCTCCAATTGCTGTTCAATATGGAGCAGCACTGATTCATCAGCTGAATGGGCAAATGGGGGAGGCAGTAAGTGGTAATCAGCAGGAGGTTTCCTTAACCATGTTTGACTTGATGCCATGGGATCCAGAGTCAATGTTGAGGACTTCAAGGGTAACTCCCTCCCGCTGTATACCACTGTGCCGCCACCTCTGGATGGGACAGGACACACTCAGGGATGGTGATGGTGATGGTGATGTCAGGGATATGATTGTGTGAGTGTGACCATGACAGGCTGTTGCTTGACCGTGGGACAGCTCTCCCAACGTTGGCACAAGCTCCCAGATTTTAATAAGGATGACTTTGCTGGGTTGACAGGGTTGGGTTTGCTGTTGACGTATCCAGTGCGTAGGGCAATGCCCCGGTATCCGTCCAGTTTCATTTCTTTTAGACACTGTAGCAGTTTGATACAACTGAGTGGCTTGCTGCACCATTTCAGAGGGCACTGAAGGGTCAGCCACATTACTGTGGGTCTGGAGTCACATGTGGGTAGACCAGGTAAGGAGGGCTGATTTCCTTCCCTAAAGGACATTAGTGACCCAGGTGGGTTTTTACAACCATTGACAATGGTTTCATAGTCACCATTAGGATAGCTTTTAATTCCAGATTTATTAATTTAATTACAATTCCACCAGCTGCCAAGTGGGGATTTAAACCCTGAGCACAGCATTCGTCAACCACCCTCCCCACCTCCCATTGAATTTTGAATTTTGTTCCACAGGTTTGAGTGAATTAAGGAGAGAACATAAGAAACAGGAGGAGGAGGAGGCCATTCAGCCCTTCAAGCCCGCTCCACCATTCAATGAGATCATGGCTGATCTTCTATTTTAACCCCATTTTCCTGTACTATCCCCTTATCCCTCGATGGTTTTAACATGTAGAAATCTATCGATCTCAGTCTTGAACATACTCAATGACTGAGCCTCCACAGCCTCTGGGATAGAGAATTCCAAAGATTCACCACCCTCTGAGTGAAGAAATTCCTCCTATATCTCAGTCCTAAATGGCCTGCCCTTAGTCTGAGTCTGTGTCCCCTGGTTCTAGACCCCCCAGTTCAGGGGAAACATGCTCCCTGCATCCAGCCTGTCGAGCCCTGTAAGAATTTTGTAAGTTTGATAAAGGTGCAGTCTATTTAACCTTTCCTCATAGGACATTCTCCATCCCAGGAATTAATTTAGTTAATTTTTGTTGCACTCCCTCTATGACAAGTATATCTTTCTTTAGGTAAGGAGATTAAAACTGCACATCATACTCCAGGTGCAGTCTCACCAAAGCTCTATATAACTGCAGCAAAACATTTTTACGCCTACACTCAAATCCTCTTGTAATAAAGGCCAACATACCATTTGCCTTCTTAATTGCTTGCTGTACCTGCATGTTAGCTTTCAGGGATTCATGAACAAGGACACCCAGGTCCCTTTGAAGTTCAACACTTGCCAGCCTCTCACCATTTAAGAAATACTCAGTATTTCTGTTTTTCCTAGTGGATAACCTCATATTTCTCCAATGTGTATTCCGTCTGCCAAATTTTTGCCCACTCGCTTAGCCTCTCCAAATCTCCTTGAAGCATTTTTGCATCCTCCTCACATCTCATACTTCCCCCTGGTTTTGTGCCATCTGCAAACTTGGAAATATTACATTTAATCCCAACATCAGATCATTGATATAGATTGTGAATGGCTGGGCCTCAAGCACTGACCCTTGCGGTACCCAACCAGTCACAGCCTGCCAACCTGAAAATAACCCATTTATTCCTACTCTGTTTTCTGTCCGTTAACCAGTTCTCAATCCATACCAGTATATTCCCCCAATCCCACATGCTCTGATTTGGTTTACTAACCTCTTGTGCAGGACCTTATCAAAAGCTTTCTGAAAATCTGAATATACTACACCCACTGCTCTCCCCTTATCTATTCTGCTTGTTATATCCTCAGATTTGTTAAACATGATTTCCCTTTCATGAATCCATGTTGACTCTGCCCAATCCTGCCCTTTTTTCTAAGTGTCCTGTTATCACATCCTTTATTGTAGAATGTGGCATTTTCCCTATGACTGACGTCAACTAACAGGTCTGTAGTTCCCCGTTTTTGGTCTCCCTCCTTTCTTAAATAGTGGGGTAATTGAGGGAAGATTTGAAAGAGGCGTACAAGATTATGACAGGTTTAGATAAGGTGGATAAAGAGAAGCTGTTCTCATTAGATGGAGGTCTGGGACTGACAGATTTAATGTTTTGGGCAAGAGACACAGGGGACTGTGAGGAAGAACAGTTTTACCCAGAGTGTGGTATTGAGCTGGAACTCGCTGCCAAAGAGGGTGGTGGATCATAGGACAGAAGGAGGCCATTCAACCCCTTGAACCTGTTCTGCCATTCACTGAGATCATAGCTAATTTGTGACCTAACTCCAAATACCCGCCTTTGTCCCACATCCCTTAATGTCTTTGGTTTATAACAAAAATTGATCCGTCTCAGATTTCAAATTAGCAGTTGTTTCCTAATTTAGTGCCTGAAAGATATGGCCCTAATTTTTAGCCTATAACCCTCCAGTCTTAGACTCTCCAACTAGCTGAAATTATTTATATCTACATATGCTTTCCTTTTATCTTGAAAAGTTTGATCAAATCACCCCTTAACCATCCAATTTCCAGGAATTGTATAATTTCTCTTTGTAATTTAACCTTTAAGAGTCCTGATATCTTTCTAGTAAATATGCACTGCACATCCTCCAAGGTCAGTATATCCTAGGGTGTGGTGTCCAGAACTGTTCATAAATCAACCAATCACATGCCAAGCTGTGCATGGAACATCTCTGTGGGGAATGTCAGACTGGTACTCACCCCAGTGCTCATAGCTCAAAGTCATCTTATCAGATACAACTCAAGGTTGGAAAAGCAAATTTTAATTGTACCATTGTGAATATTTTACAATATGAATCCCCTCTCCTGCACCACCCACCCCAGCATTCCAGTTAACGCTCCCGTGCACACGTTCCCTGAGTGACTGGTCACCGTGCCCACGTTCCCCTAGTGACCGGTCACCGTGCCCACGTTCCCCTAGTGACCGGTCACCGTGCGCACATTCCCCGAGTGACCGGTCACCGTGCACACATTCCCCTAGTGACCGGTCACCGTGCCCACGTTCCCCTAGTGACCGGTCACCGTGCCCACGTTCCCCTAGTGACCGGTCACCGTGCACACGTTCCCCTAGTGACCGGTCACCGTGCCCACGTTCCCCTAGTGACCGGTCACCGTGCCCACGTTCCCCTAGTGACTGGTCACCGTGCCCACGTTCCCCGAGTGACCGGTCACCGTGCCCACGTTCCCCGAGTGACCGGTCACCGTGCACACATTCCCCCAGTGACCGGTCACCGTGCACACATTCCCCGAGTGACCGGTCACTGTGCACACATTCCCCCAGTGACCGGTCACTGTGCACACATTCCCCTAGTGACCGGTCACCGTGCACACATTCCCCCAGTGACCGGTCACTGTGCACACATTCCCTAGTGACCGGTCACTGTGCACACATTCCCCTAGTGACCGGTCACCGTGCAGACTTTCCCCTAGTGACCGGTCACTGTGCGCACGTTCCCCTAGTGACCGGTAACTGTGCCCACGTTCCCCTAGTGACCGGTCACCGTGCGCACATTCCCCGAGTGACCGGTCACCGTGCCCACATTCCCCGAGTGACCGGTCACCGTGCACACATTCCCCTAGTGACCGGTCACCGTGCCCACGTTCCCCTAGTGACCGGTCACCGTGCCCACGTTCCCCTAGTGACCGGTCACCGTGCACACATTCCCCTAGTGACCGGTCACCGTGCCCACGTTCCCCTAGTGACCGGTCACCGTGCCCACGTTCCCCTAGTGACCGGTCACCATGCACACATTCCCCTAGTGACCGGTCACCGTGCCAACGTTCCCCTAGTGACCGGTCACCGTGCCCACGTTCCCCTAGTGACCGGTCACCGTGCACACATTCCCCTAGTGACCGGTCACCGTGCACACATTCCCCCAGTGATCGGTCACCGTGCACACATTCCCCCAGTGATCGGTCACCGTGCCCACATTTCCCTAGTGACCGGTCACCGTGCACACATTCCCCTAGTGACCGGTCACCGTGCCCACATTCCCCTAGTGACCGGTCGCTCTCGCACATTCCCCTAGTGACCGGTCACTGTGCACACATTCCCCCAGTGACCGGTCACCGTGCCCACATTCCCCTAGTGACCGGTCACCGTGCCCACATTCCCCGAGTGACCGGTCACCGTGCACACATTCCCCTAGTGACCAGTCACTTTGCACACATTCCCCTAGTGACCGGTCACCGTGCCCACATTCCCCTAGTGACCGGTCGCTCTCGCACATTCCCCTAGTGACCGGTCACTGTCCGTGCGTTCCCCTAGTGACAAGTCATCGTGTACCCATTCCCTTAATGACCGCTCACCGTGCACACATTCTCTAGTGACCGGTCATCATGCACATATTCCCTAGTGACTAGTCTCCGTGCACATGTTCTCCTAGTGACCGGTCACTGTGCACACATTCCCCTAGTGACCGGTCACCGTGCACATATTCCCCTAGTGACCAGTCACCGTGCACACATTCCCCTAGTGACCGGTCACCGTGCACACATTCCCCTAGTGACCGGTCACCGTGCCCACATTCCCCTAGTGACCGGTCGCTCTCGCACATTCCCCTAGTGACCGGTCACTGTGCACACATTCCCCCAGTGACCGGTCACCGTGCCCACATTCCCCTAGTGACCGGTCACCGTGCCCACATTCCCCTAGTGACCGGTCGCTCTCGCACATTCCCCTAGTGACCGGTCACTGTCCGTGCGTTCCCCTAGTGACAAGTCATCGTGTACCCATTCCCTTAATGACCGCTCACCGTGCACACATTCTCTAGTGACCGGTCATCATGCACATATTCCCTAGTGACTAGTCTCCGTGCACATGTTCTCCTAGTGACCGGTCACTGTGCACACATTCCCCTAGTGACCGGTCACCGTGCACATATTCCCCTAGTGACCAGTCACCGTGCGCACATTCCCCTAGTGACCGGTCACTGTGCACACATTCCCCTAGTGACCGGTCACCGTGCGCACATTCCCCTAGTGACCGGACATCATGCACACATTCCCCTAGTGACTGGTCACCGTGCACACTTTACCCTAGTGTCCGGTCATCATGTACACATTCCCCTAGTTACTGTCACCATGTGAACCTTCCACTAGTGACTGGTCACATCCACACATTCCCTAGTGACCGGTCACCGTGCACACATTCCCCTAGTGACCAGTCACCGTGCACACATTCCCCTAGTGACCGGTCACCGTGCACACATTCCCCTAGTGACCGGTCACCGTGCACTCATTCCCCTAGAGACCGGTCACCGTGCACACATTCCCCTAGTGACTGGTCACCGTGCACACATTCCCCTAGTGACCGGTCACCGTGCAGACATTCCCCTAGAGACCGGTCACCGTGCACACATTCCCCTAGTGACTGGTCACCGTGCACACATTCCCAAAGTGACCAGTCACTGTGCACACATTCCCCTAGTGACCGGTCATCATGCACACGTTCCCCTAGTGACCGGTCACTCTCGCACATTCCCCTAGTGACCGGTCACTGTGCACACATTCCCCGAGTGACCGGTCACCGTGCACACATTCCCCTAGTGACCGGTCACCGTGCCCACGTTCCCCTAGTGACCGGTCACCGTGCCCACGTTCCCCTAGTGACCGGTCACCGTGCACACATTCCCCTAGTGACCGGTCACCGTGCCAACGTTCCCCTAGTGACCGGTCACCGTGCCCACGTTCCCCTAGTGAACGGTCACCGTGCCCACGTTCCCCGAGTGACTGGTCACCGTGCACACATTCCCCTAGTGACCGGTCACCGTGCCCACGTTCCCCTAGTGACCGGTCACCGTGCACACATTCCCCCAGTGACCGGTCACCGTGCACACATTCCCCCAGTGATCGGTCACCGTGCACACATTCCCCCAGTGATCGGTCACCGTGCCCACATTTCCCTAGTGACCGGTCACCGTGCACACATTCCCCTAGTGACCGGTCACCGTGCCCACATTCCCCTAGTGACCGGTCGCTCTCGCACATTCCCCTAGTGACCGGTCACTGTGCACACATTCCCCCAGTGACCGGTCACCGTGCCCACATTCCCCTAGTGACCGGTCACCGTGCCCACATTCCCCGAGTGACCGGTCACCGTGCACACATTCCCCTAGTGACCAGTCACTTTGCACACATTCCCCTAGTGACCGGTCACCGTGCCCACATTCCCCTAGTGACCGGTCGCTCTCGCACATTCCCCTAGTGACCGGTCACTGTCCGTGCGTTCCCCTAGTGACAAGTCATCGTGTACCCATTCCCTTAATGACCGCTCACCGTGCACACATTCTCTAGTGACCGGTCATCATGCACATATTCCCTAGTGACTAGTCTCCGTGCACATGTTCTCCTAGTGACCGGTCACTGTGCACACATTCCCCTAGTGACCGGTCACCGTGCACATATTCCCCTAGTGACCAGTCACCGTGCACACATTCCCCTAGTGACCGGTCACCGTGCACACATTCCCCTAGTGACCGGTCACCGTGCCCACATTCCCCTAGTGACCGGTCGCTCTCGCACATTCCCCTAGTGACCGGTCACTGTGCACACATTCCCCCAGTGACCGGTCACCGTGCCCACATTCCCCTAGTGACCGGTCACCGTGCCCACATTCCCCTAGTGACCGGTCGCTCTCGCACATTCCCCTAGTGACCGGTCACTGTCCGTGCGTTCCCCTAGTGACAAGTCATCGTGTACCCATTCCCTTAATGACCGCTCACCGTGCACACATTCTCTAGTGACCGGTCATCATGCACATATTCCCTAGTGACTAGTCTCCGTGCACATGTTCTCCTAGTGACCGGTCACTGTGCACACATTCCCCTAGTGACCGGTCACCGTGCACATATTCCCCTAGTGACCAGTCACCGTGCGCACATTCCCCTAGTGACCGGTCACTGTGCACACATTCCCCTAGTGACCGGTCACCGTGCGCACATTCCCCTAGTGACCGGACATCATGCACACATTCCCCTAGTGACTGGTCACCGTGCACACTTTACCCTAGTGTCCGGTCATCATGTACACATTCCCCTAGTTACTGTCACCATGTGAACCTTCCACTAGTGACTGGTCACATCCACACATTCCCTAGTGACCGGTCACCGTGCACACATTCCCCTAGTGACCAGTCACCGTGCACACATTCCCCTAGTGACCGGTCACCGTGCACACATTCCCCTAGTGACCGGTCACCGTGCACTCATTCCCCTAGAGACCGGTCACCGTGCACACATTCCCCTAGTGACTGGTCACCGTGCACACATTCCCCTAGTGACCGGTCACCGTGCAGACATTCCCCTAGAGACCGGTCACCGTGCACACATTCCCCTAGTGACTGGTCACCGTGCACACATTCCCAAAGTGACCAGTCACTGTGCACACATTCCCCTAGTGACCGGTCATCATGCACACGTTCCCCTAGTGACCGGTCACTCTCGCACATTCCCCTAGTGACCGGTCACTGTGCACACATTCCCCGAGTGACCGGTCACCGTGCACACATTCCCCTAGTGACCGGTCACCGTGCCCACGTTCCCCTAGTGACCGGTCACCGTGCCCACGTTCCCCTAGTGACCGGTCACCGTGCACACGTTCCCCTAGTGACCGGTCACCGTGCCCACGTTCCCCTAGTGACCGGTCACCGTGCCCACGTTCCCCTAGTGACTGGTCACCGTGCCCACGTTCCCCGAGTGACCGGTCACCGTGCCCACGTTCCCCGAGTGACCGGTCACCGTGCACACATTCCCCCAGTGACCGGTCACCGTGCACACATTCCCCGAGTGACCGGTCACTGTGCACACATTCCCCCAGTGACCGGTCACCGTGCACACATTCCCACAGTGACCGGTCACTGTGCACACATTCCCCTAGTGACCGGTCACCGTGCACACATTCCCCCAGTGACCGGTCACTGTGCACACATTCCCCCAGTGACCGGTCACCGTGCCCACATTTCCCTAGTGACCGGTCACTGTGCACACATTCCCCCAGTGACCGGTCACCGTGCCCACATTTCCCTAGTGACCGGTCACCGTGCAGACTTTCCCCTAGTGACCGGTCACCATGCCCACATTCCCCTAGTGACCGGTCACCGTGCAGACTTTCCCCTAGTGACCGGTCACTGTGCGCACGTTCCCCTAGTGACCGGTAACTGTGCCCACGTTCCCCTAGTGACCGGTCACCGTGCGCACATTCCCCGAGTGACCGGTCACCGTGCACACATTCCCCTAGTGACTGGTCACCGTGCCCACGTTCCCCTAGTGACCGGTCACCGTGCACACATTCCCCTAGTGACCGGTCACCGTGCCCACGTTCCCCGAGTGACCGGTCACCGTGCCCACGTTCCCCTAGTGACCGGTCACCGTGCACACATTCCCCTAGTGACCGGTCACCGTGCCAACGTTCCCCTAGTGACCGGTCACCGTGCCCACGTTCCCCTAGTGAACGGTCACCGTGCCCACGTTCCCCGAGTGACTGGTCACCGTGCCCACGTTCCCCGAGTGACCGGTCACCGTGCCCACGTTCCCCTAGTGACCAGTCACCGTGCACACATTCCCTAGTGACCGGTCACCGTGCACACATTCCCCCAGTGACCGGTCACTGTGCACACATTCCCCTAGTGACCGGTCACCGTGCACTCATTCCCCCAGTGACCGGTCACAGTGCCCACATTTCCCTAGTGACCAGTCACCGTGCACACTTTCCCCTAGGGACCGGTCACCGTGCCCACATTTCCCTAGTGACCGGTCACCGTGCACACATTCCCCTAGTGACCGGTCACCGTGCACACATTCCCCTAGAGACCAGTCACCGTGCACACATTCCCCTAGTGACCGGTCGCTCTCGCACATTCCCCTAGTGACCGGTCACTGTCCGTGCGTTCCCCTAGTGACCGGTCATCGTGTACCCATTCCCTTAATGACCGCTCACCGTGCACACATTCTCTAGTGACCGGTCATCATGCACATATTCCCTAGTGACTAGTCTCCGTGCACATGTTCTCCTAGTGACCGGTCACTGTGCACACATTCCCCTAGTGACCGGTCACCGTGCACACATTCCCCTAGTGACCGGTCACCGTGCGCACATTCCCCTAGTGACCGGACATCATGCACAAATTCCCCTAGTGACTGGTCACCGTGCACACTTTACCCTAGTGTCCGGTCATCATGTACACATTCCCCTAGTTACTGTCACCATGTGAACCTTCCACTAGTGACTGGTCACATCCACACATTCCCTAGTGACCGGTCACCGTGCACACATTCCCCTAGTAACCAGTCACCGTGCACACATTCCCCTAGTGACCAGTCATCATGCGCACATTCTCCTAGTGACCAGTCACAGTGCACACATTCCCCTAGTGACCGGTCACCGTGCACACATTCCCCTAGTGACCGGTCACCGTGCACTCATTCCCCTAGAGACCGGTCACCGTGCACACATTCCCCTAGTGACTGGTCACCGTGCACACATTCCCCTAGTGACCGGTCACCGTGCACACATTCCCCTAGAGACCGGTCACCGTGCACACATTCCCCTAGTGACTGGTCACCGTGCACACATTCCCAAAGTGACCAGTCACTGTGCACACATTCCCCTAGTGACCGGTCATCATGCACACGTTCCCCTAGTGACCGGTCACTCTCGCACATTCCCCTAGTGACCGGTCACTGTCCATGCGTTCCCCTAGTGACAAGTCATCGTGTACCCATTCCCTTAATGACCGCTCACCGTGCACACATTCTGTAGTGACCGGTCATCATGCACATATTCCCTAGTGACCAGTCTCCGTGCACGCGTTCTCCTAGTGACCGGTCACTGTGCACACATTCCCCTAGTGACCGGTCACCGTGCACATATTCCCCTAGTGACCGGTCACTGTGCACACATTCCCCTAGTGACCGGTCACTGTGCACACATTCCCCTAGTGACCAGTCTCCGTGCATGCGTTCTCTTAGTGACCGGACATCATGCACACATTCCCCTAGTGACTGGTCACCGTGCACACTTTACCCTAGTGTCCGGTCATCATGTACACATTCCCTAGTGACCGGTCACCGTGCACACATTCCCCTAATGTCCAGTCATCGCACACACATTCCGCTAGTGACCGGTCACTGTCCATGCATTCCCTTAGTGACCGGTCACCATGCGCACATTCGCCTAGTGACCGGTCACCGTGCACACATTCCCCTAGTGACCAGTCGTCATGCGCACATTCCCTAGTGACCAGTCACAGTGCACACATTCCCCTAGTGACCGGTCACCGTGCACACATTCCCCTAGTGACCGGTCACCGTGCACACATTCCCCGAGTGACCGGTCACCGTGTGCACATTCCCCTAGTGACCAGTCACCATGCACACATTCCCTTAGTGACCAGTCATCATGCACACATTCTCCTAGTGACCAGTCACCGTGCACACATTCTGTAGTGACAGGTCATCATGCACGTATTCCCTAGTGACCAGTCTCCGTGCACACGTTCTCCTAGTGACCAGTCATCACGCACACATTCCCCTAGTGACCGGTCATCACGCACACATTCCCCTAGTGACCAGTCACATCCACACGTTCTCCTAGTGACCAGTCATCGCGCACACATTCCGCTAGTGACCGGTTATTGTCCATGCATTCGCCTAGTGACAGATCACTGTGCACACATTTCCCTAGTAACCGGTCACCGTGCACACATTCCCCTAGTGACCAGTCACCGTGTGCACATTCCCCTAGTGACTGGTCACTGTCCATGCGTGCGCCTAGTGACCGGTCATCATGCACAATTTCCCCAAGTGACCAGTCACCGTGCACTCATTCCCCTAGTGACAAGTCACCGTGCACACATTCTCTAGTGACCAGTCACCGTGCACACACTCCCCTTGACCGGTCACCGTGCACACGTTCCCCTAGTGACCGGTACCGTGCACACATTCCCCTAGTGACCGGTCACCGTGCACACATTCCCCTAGTGACCGGTCACCGTGCACACATTCCGCTAGTGACCGGTCACTGTGCACACATTCCGCTAGTGACCGGTCACCATGCACACATTCCCTAGTGACCGGTCACCGTGCACACATTCCCCTAGTGACCGGTCACCGTGCACACATTCCCCCAGTGACCGGTCACCGTGCACACATTCCCCTAGTGACCGGTCACCGTGCACACATTCCCCTAATGACCGGTCACCGTGCACACAGTCCCTAGTGACCGGTCGCCATGCGCTCATTCTCCTAGTGACCGGTCACCGTGCGCACATTCCCCTAGTGACCAGTCACCGTGCGCACATTCCCCTAGTGACCAGTCACCGTGCGCACATTCCCCTAGTGACCGGTCACCGTGCACACATTCTCTAGTGACCGGTCACCGTGCACACATTGCCCTAGTGACCGGTCACCGTGCACACATTCCCCTAGTGACCGGTCACTGTGCACACATTCCCCTAGTGACCGGTCACCGTGCACACATTCCCCTAGTGAACGGTCACCGTGCACACATTCCCCTAGTGACTGGTCACTGTCCATGCGTTTGCCTAGTGACCGGTCATCATGCACAATTTCCCCAAGTGACCAGTCACCGTGCACTCATTCCCCAATGACTGGTCACCGTGCACACATTCCCTAGTAACCGGTCACCATGCACACATTCCCTAGTGACCGGTCACCGTGCACACATTCCCCTAGTGACTGGTCACCCTGCACACATTCCCTAGTGACCGGTCACTGTGCACACATTCCCTAGTAACCGATCACCGTGCACACACTCCCCTTGACCGGTCCCCGTGCACACGTTCCCCTAGTGACCGGTCACCGTGCACACATTCCTATAGTGACCGGTCACCGTGTACACATTTCCCCAGTGACCGGTCACCGTGCGCACGCTCCTCTAGTGACCGGTCTCTCTCGCACATTCCCCTAGTGACCGGTCACTGTCGATGTGTTCGCCTAGTGACCAGTCATCATGTACCCATTCCCTTAATGACCGGTCACCGTGCACACATTCTGTAGTGACCGGTCATCATGCACGTATTCCCTAGTGACCAGTCTCCGTGCACACGTTCTCCTAGTGACCAGTCATCACGCACACATTCCCCTAGTGACTGGTCATCACGCACACATTCCCCTAGTGACCAGTCACATCCACACATTCTCCTAGTGACCAGTCATCGCACACACATTCCGCTAGTGACCGGTCATTGTCCATGCATTCGCCTAGTGACAGATCATTGTGCACACATTTCCCTAGTAACCGGTCACCGTGCACACATTCCCCTAGTGACCAGTCACCATGTGCACATTCCCCTAGTGACCAGTCACCGTGCGCACATTCCCCTAGTGACCAGTCACCGTGCACACATTCCCCTAGTGACCAGTCACCGTGCGCACATTCTCCTAGTGACCGGTGACCGTGCACACATTCCCCTAGTGACCGGTCACCCTGCACACATTCCCCTAGTGACCGGTCACCGTGCACACATTCCCCTAGTGACCGGTCACCGTGCGCACATTCCCCTAGTGACCAGTCACCATGCACACATTCCCCTAGTGACCGGTCACCGTGCGCACATTCCCCTAGTGACCAGTCACCATGCACACATTCCCTTAGTGACCAGTCATCATGCACACATTCTCCTAGTGACCAGTCACCGTGCACACATTCCCCTAGTGACCGGTCACCGTGCACACATTCCCCTAGTGACCAGTCACCGTGCGCACATTCTCCTAGTGACCGGTCACCGTGCACACATTCCCCTAGTGACCGGTCACCGTTCACTCATTCCCCTAGTGACCGGTCACTGTGCACACATTCCCTTAGTGACCGGTCACTGTGCACACGTTCCCTAGTGACCGGTCACTGTGCACACATTCCCTAGTGACCGGTCACTGTGCACACATTCCCCTAGTGACCGGTCACCGTGCACACATTCCCCTAGTGACCGGTCACTGTGCACACATTCCCCTAGTGACCGGTCACCATTCACACATTCCCCTAGTGACTGGTCACTGTGCGCACATTCCCCTAGTGACCGGTCACCGTGCGCACATTCCCCTAGTGAACGGTCACCGTGCACACATTCCCCAATGACTGGTCACCGTGCACACATTCCCCTAGTGACCGGTCACCGTGCACACATTCCCCAATGACCGGTCACCGTGCACACATTCCCCTAGTGACTGGTCACCGTGCACACATTCCCAAAGTGACCAGTCACTGTGCACACATTCCCCTAGTGACCGGTCATCATGCACACGTTCCCCTAGTGACCGGTCACTCTCGCACATTCCCCTAGTGACCGGTCACTGTCCATGCGTTCCCCTAGTGACAAGTCATCGTGTACCCATTCCCTTAATGACCGCTCACCGTGCACACATTCTGTAGTGACCGGTCATCATGCACATATTCCCTAGTGACCAGTCTCCGTGCACGCGTTCTCCTAGTGACCGGTCACTGTGCACACATTCCCCTAGTGACTGGTCACCGTGCACATATTCCCCTAGTGACCGGTCACTGTGCACACATTCACCTAGTGACCGGTCACTGTGCACACATTCCCCTAGTGACCAGTCTCCATGCATGCGTTCTCTTAGTGACCGGACATCATGCACACATTCCCCTAGTGACTGGTCACCGTGCACACTTTACCCTAGTGTCCGGTCATCATGTACACATTCCCTAGTGACCGGTCACCGTGCACACATTCCCCTAATGTCCAGTCATCGCACACACATTCCGCTAGTGACCGGTCACTGTCCATGCATTCCCTTAGTGACCGGTCACCATGCGCACATTCGCCTAGTGACCGGTCACCGTGCACACATTCCCCTAGTGACCAGTCGTCATGCGCACATTCCCTAGTGACCAGTCACAGTGCACACATTCCCCTAGTGACCGGTCACCGTGCACACATTCCCCTAGTGACCGGTCACCGTGCACACATTCCCCGAGTGACCGGTCACCGTGCGCACATTCCCCTAGTGACCAGTCACCATGCACACATTCCCTTAGTGACCAGTCATCATGCACACATTCTCCTAGTGACCAGTCACCGTGCACACATTCTGTAGTGACAGGTCATCATGCACGTATTCCCTAGTGACCAGTCTCCATGCACACGTTCTCCTAGTGACCAGTCATCACGCACACATTCCCCTAGTGACCGGTCATCACGCACACATTCCCCTAGTGACCAGTCACATCCACACGTTCTCCTAGTGACCAGTCATCGCGCACACATTCCGCTAGTGACCGGTTATTGTCCATGCATTCGCCTAGTGACAGATCACTGTGCACACATTTCCCTAGTAACCGGTCACCGTGCACACATTCCCCTAGTGACCAGTCACCGTGTGCACATTCCCCTAGTGACTGGTCACTGTCCATGCGTGCGCCTAGTGACCGGTCATCATGCACAATTTCCCCAAGTGACCAGTCACCGTGCACTCATTCCCCTAGTGACAAGTCACCATGCACACATTCTCTAGTGACCAGTCACCGTGCACACACTCCCCTTGACCGGTCACCGTGCACACGTTCCCCTAGTGACCGGTACCGTGCACACATTCCCCTAGTGACCGGTCACCGTGCACACATTCACCTAGTGACCGGTCACCGTGCACACATTCCGTTAGTGACCGGTCACTGTGCACACATTCCGCTAGTGACCGGTCACCATGCACACATTCCCTAGTGACCGGTCACCGTGCACACATTCCCCTAGTGACCGGTCACCGTGCACACATTTCCCCAGTGACCGGTCACCGTGCACACATTCCCCTAGTGACCGGTCACCGTGCACACATTCCCTAGTGACCAGTCATCATGCACACATTCCCCTAGTGACCGGTCACCGTGCACACATTCCCTAGTGACCGGTCGCCATGCGCTCATTCTCCTAGTGACCGGTCACCGTGCGCACATTCCCCTAGTGACCAGTCACCGTGCGCACATTCCCCTAGTGACCAGTCACCATGCACACATTCCCCTAGTGACCGGTCTCCGTGCACACATTCCCCTAGTGACCGGTCACTGTGCACACATTCCCCTAGTGACCGGTCACTGTGCACACATTCCCCTAGTGACCGGTCACCGTGCACACATTCCCCTAGTGACCGGTCACCGTGCACACATTCCCCTAGTGACTGGTCACTGTCCATGCGTTTGCCTAGTGACCGGTCATCATGCACAATTTCCCCAAGTGACCAGTCACCGTGCACTCATTCCCCAATGACTGGTCACCGTGCACACATTCCCTAGTAACCGGTCACCATGCACACATTCCCTAGTGACCGGTCACCGTGCACACATTCCCCTAGTGACTGGTCACCCTGCACACATTCCCTAGTGACCGGTCACTGTGCACACATTCCCTAGTAACCGATCACCGTGCACACACTCCCCTTGACCGGTCCCCGTGCACACATTCCCCTAGTGACCGGTCACCGTGCACACATTCCCCTAGTGACCGGTCACCGTGTACACATTCCCCTAGTGACCGGTCACCGTGCGCACGCTCCCCTAGTGACCGGTCTCTCTCGCACATTCCCCTAGTGACCGGTCACTGTCGATGTGTTCGCCTAGTGACCAGTCATCATGTACCCATTCCCTTAATGACCGGTCACCGTGCACACATTCTGTAGTGACCGGTCATCATGCACGTATTCCCTAGTGACCAGTCTCCGTGCACACGTTCTCCTAGTGACCAGTCATCACGCACACATTCCCCTAGTGACTGGTCATCACGCACACATTCCCCTAGTGACCAGTCACATCCACACATTCTCCTAGTGACCAGTCATCGCACACACATTCCGCTAGTGACCGGTCATTGTCCATGCATTCGCCTAGTGACAGATCATTGTGCACACATTTCCCTAGTAACCGGTCACCGTGCACACATTCCCCTAGTGACCAGTCACCATGTGCACATTCCCCTAGTGACCAGTCACCGTGCGCACATTCCCCTAGTGACCAGTCACCGTGCACACATTCCCCTAGTGACCAGTCACCGTGCGCACATTCTCCTAGTGACCGGTGACCGTGCACACATTCCCCTAGTGACCGGTCACCCTGCACACATTCCCCTAGTGACCGGTCACCGTGCACACATTCCCCTAGTGACCGGTCACCGTGCGCACATTCCCCTAGTGACCAGTCACCATGCACACATTCCCTTAGTGACCAGTCATCATGCACACATTCTCCTAGTGACCAGTCACCGTGCACACATTCCCCTAGTGACCGGTCACCGTGCACACATTCCCCTAGTGACCTGTCACCGTGCGCACATTCTCCTAGTGACCGGTCACCGTGCACACATTCCCCTAGTGACCGGTCACCGTTCACTCATTCCCCTAGTGACCGGTCACTGTGCACACATTCCCTTAGTGACCGGTCACTGTGCACACGTTCCCTAGTGACCGGTCACTGTGCACACATTCCCTAGTGACCGGTCACCGTGCACACATTCCCCTAGTGACTGGTCACCATTCACACATTCCCCTAGTGACTGGTCACTGTGCGCACATTCCCCTAGTGACCGGTCACCGTGCGCACATTCCCCTAGTGAACGGTCACCGTGCACACATTCCCCAATGACTGGTCACCGTGCACACATTCCCCTAGTGACCGGTCACCGTGCACACATTCCCCAATGACTGGTCACCGTGCACACATTCCCCTAGTGACCGGTCACCGTGCACACATTCCCCAATGACTGGTCACCGTGCACACATTCCCCTAGTGACCGGTCACCGTGCACACTTTACCCTAGTGTCCGGTCATCATTTACACATTCCCCTAGTGACTGGTCACTGTGCGCACCTTCCCCTAGTGACCGGTCACTGTGCGCACATTCCCCAATGACTGGTCACCGTGCACACATTCCCCTAGTGACTGGTCACCGTGCACACATTCCCCTAGTGACCGGTCACCTTGCACACATTCCCTAGCGACCGGTCACCATGCGCACATTCCCCTAGTGACCGATCACCGTGCGCACATTCCCCTAGTGACCGGTCACCGTGCACACATTCTGTAGTGACCGGTCATCATGCACATATTCCCTAGTAACCAATCTCCCTGCGTACGTTCGCCTAGTGACCGGTCACCGTGCACACATTCCCCTAGTGACTGGTCACCATTCACACATTCCCCTAGTGACTGGTCACTGTGCGCACATTCCCCTAGTGACCGGTCACCGTGCGCACATTCCCCTAGTGAACGGTCACCGTGCACACATTCCCCAATGACTGGTCACCGTGCACACATTCCCCTAGTGACCGGTCACCGTGCACACATTCCCAATTGACTGGTCACCGTGCACACATTCCCCTAGTGACCGGTCACCGTGCACACATTCCCCAATGACTGGTCACCGTGCACACATTCCCCTAGTGACCGGTCACCGTGCACACTTTACCCTAGTGTCCGGTCATCATTTACACATTCCCCTAGTGACTGGTCACTGTGCGCACCTTCCCCTAGTGACCGGTCACTGTGCGCACATTCCCCTAGTGACCGGTCACCGTGCACACATTCCCCAATGACTGGTCACCGTGCACACATTCCCCTAGTGACCGGTCACCGTGCACACATTCCCCAATGACTGGTCACCGTGCACACATTCCCCTAGTGACTGGTCACCGTGCACACATTCCCCTAGTGACCGGTCACCGTGCACACATTCCCCTAGTGACCGGTCACTGTGCACACATTCCCTAGCGACCGGTCACCATGCGCACATTCCCCTAGTGACCGGTCACCGTGCACACATTCCCCTAGTGACCGGTCACTGTGCACACATTCCCCTAGTGACCGGTCACCATGCGCACATTCCCCTAGTGACCGGTCACCGTGCGCACATTCCCCTAGTGACCGGTCACCGTGCACACATTCTGTAGTGACCGGTCATCATGCACATATTCCCTAGTAACCAGTCTCCCTGCGTACGTTCTCCTAGTGACCGGTCACCGTGCACACATTCCCCTAGTGACTGGTCACCATTCACACATTCCCCTAGTGACTGGTCACTGTGCGCACATTCCCCTAGTGACCGGTCACCGTGCGCACATTCCCCTAGTGAACGGTCACCGTGCACACATTCCCCAATGACTGGTCACCGTGCACACATTCCCCTAGTGACCGGTCACCGTGCACACATTCCCCAATGACTGGTCACCGTGCACACATTCCCCTAGTGACCGGTCACCTTGCACACATTCCCCAATGACTGGTCACCGTGCACACATTCCCCTAGTGACTGGTCACCGTGCACACATTCCCCTAGTGACCGGTCACCGTGCACACATTCCCCTAGTGACCGGTCACCGTGCACACATTCCCCAATGACTGGTCACCGTGCACACATTCCCCTAGTGACCGGTCACCGTGCACACTTTACCCTAGTGTCCGGTCATCATTTACACATTCCCCTAGTGACTGGTCACTGTGCGTACCTTCCCCTAGTGACCGGTCACTGTGCGCACATTCCCCTAGTGACCGGTCACCGTGCACACATTCCCCAATGACTGGTCACCCTGCACACATTCCCCTAGTGACCGGTCACCGTGCACACATTCCCCAATGACTGGTCACCGTGCACACATTCCCCTAGTGACTGGTCACCGTGCACACATTCCCCTAGTGACCGGTCACCGTGCACACATTCCCCTAGTGACCGGTCACTGTGCACACATTCCCTAGCGACCGGTCACCATGCGCACATTCCCCTAGTGACCGGTCACCGTGCGCACATTCCCCTAGTGACCGGTCACCGTGCACACATTCTGTAGTGACCGGTCATCATGCACATATTCCCTAGTAACCAATCTCCCTGCGTACGTTCGCCTAGTGACCGGTCACCGTGCACACATTCCCCTAGTGACTGGTCACCATTCACACATTCCCCTAGTGACTGGTCACTGTGCGCACATTCCCCTAGTGACCGGTCACCGTGCGCACATTCCCCTAGTGAACGGTCACCGTGCACACATTCCCCAATGACTGGTCACCGTGCACACATTCCCCTAGTGACCGGTCACCGTGCACACATTCCCCAATGACTGGTCACCGTGCACACATTCCCCTAGTGACCGGTCACCGTGCACACATTCCCCAATGACTGGTCACCGTGCACACATTCCCCTAGTGACCGGTCACCGTGCACACTTTACCCTAGTGTCCGGTCATCATTTACACATTCCCCTAGTGACTGGTCACTGTGCGCACCTTCCCCTAGTGACCGGTCACTGTGCGCACATTCCCCTAGTGACCGGTCACCGTGCACACATTCCCCAATGACTGGTCACCGTGCACACATTCCCCTAGTGACCGGTCACCGTGCACACATTCCCCAATGACTGGTCACCGTGCACACATTCCCCTAGTGACTGGTCACCGTGCACACATTCCCCTAGTGACCGGTCACCGTGCACACATTCCCCTAGTGACCGGTCACTGTGCACACATTCCCTAGCGACCGGTCACCATGCGCACATTCCCCTAGTGACCGGTCACCGTGCGCACATTCCCCTAGTGACCGGTCACCGTGCACACATTCTGTAGTGACCGGTCATCATGCACATATTCCCTAGTAACCAGTCTCCCTGCGTACGTTCTCCTAGTGACTGGTCACCGTGCACACATTCCCCTAGTGACTGGTCACCATTCACACATTCCCCTAGTGACTGGTCACTGTGCGCACATTCCCCTAGTGAACGGTCACCGTGCACACATTCCCCAATGACCGGTCACCGTGCACACATTCCCCAATGACTGGTCACCGTGCACACATTCCCCTAGTGACCGGTCATCGTGCACACATTCCCCAATGACTGGTCACCGTGCACACATTCCCCTAGTGACCGGTCACCGTGCACACATTCCCCTAGTGACCGATCACCGTGCACACATTCCCCTAGTGACCGGTCACCGTGCACACTTTACCCTAGTGTCCGGTCATCATTTACACATTCCCCAATGACTGGTCACCGTGCACACATTCCCCTAGTGACCGGTCACCGTGCACACATTCCCCAATGACTGGTCACCGTGCACACATTCCTCTAGTGACTGGTCACCGTGCACACTTTACCCTAGTGTCCGCTCATCATGTACACATTCCCCTAGTTACTGGTCACTGTCCATGCGTTCGCCTAGTGATCGGTCATCATGCACAATTTCCCCAAGCGACCAGTCACTGTGCACTCATTCCCCAATGACTGGTCACCGTGCACACATTCTCTAGTGACCGGTCACCGTGCAAACATTCTCTAGTGACCGGTCACTGTGCACACATTCCCTAGTAACCGGTCACCGTGCACACATTCCCCTAGTAACCGGTCACCGTGCACACACTCCCCTTGACCGGTCACCGTCCACACGTTCCCCTAGTGACCTGTCACCGTGCGCACATTCCCCTAGTGACCAGTCACCGTGCACACATTCCGCTAGTGACCAGTCACCGTGCACACATTCCCCTAGTGACCGGTGAACGTGCACATATTCCCCTAGTGACCAGTCTCTGTGCACACATTCCCCTAGTGACCAGTCACCGTGCACACTTTCCCCTAGTGACCGGTGACCGTGCATACATTCCCCTAGTGACCGGTCTCCGTGCACACATTCCCCTAGTGACCGGTGACCGTGCACATATTCCCCTAGTGACCGGTCTATGTGCACACATTCCCCTAGTGACCAGTCACCGTGCACACATTACCCTAGTGACCGGTCTCCGTGCACACATTCCCCTAGTGACCGGTGACCGTGCACATATTCCCCTAGTGACCAGTCACCGTGCACACATTCCCCTAGTGACCAGGCACCGTGCACACATTCCCCTAGTGACCGGTGACCGTGCACATATTCCCCTAGTGACCAGTCTCTGTGCACACATTCACCTAGTGACCAGTCACCGTGCGCACATTCCCCTAGTGACCAGTCACCGTGCACACATTCCGCTAGTGACCAGTCACCGTGCACACATTCCCCTAGTGACCGGTGAACGTGCACATATTCCCCTAGTGACCAGTCTCTGTGCACACATTCCCCTAGTGACCAGTCACCGTGCACACATTCCCCTAGTGACCGGTGACCGTGCATACATTCCCCTAGTGACCGGTCTCCGTGCACACATTCCCCTAGTGACCGGTGACCGTGCACATATTCCCCTAGTGACCGGTCTCTGTGCACACATTCCCCTAGTGACCAGTCACCGTGCACACATTCCCCTAGTGACCGGTCTCCGTGCACACATTCCCCTAGTGACCGGTGACCGTGCACATATTCCCCTAGTGACCAGTCACCGTGCACACATTCCCCTAGTGACCAGTCACCGTGCACACATTCCCCTAGTGACCGGTGACCGTGCACATATTCCCCTAGTGACCAGTCTCTGTGCACACATTCCCCTAGTGACCAGTCACCGTGCACACATTCCCCTAGTGACCGGTGACCGTGCACACATTCCCCTAGTGACCGGTCTCCGTGCACACATTCCCCTAGTGACCGGTGACCGTGCACATATTCCCCTAGTGACCGGTCTCTGTGCACACATTCCCCTAGTGACCAGTCACCGTGCACACATTCCCCTAGTGACCGGTGACCGTGCACACATTCCCCTAGTGACCGGTCACCGTGCACACATTCCCCTAGTGACCAGTCACCCTACACACATTCCCCTAGTGACCGGTCACCGTGCACACATTCCCTAGTGACCAGTCACCGTGCGCACATTCCCCTAGTGACCAGTCACCGTGCACACTTTCCCCTAGGGACCGGTGACCGTGCACACATTGCCCTAGTGACCGGTCACTGTGCACACATTCCCCCAGTGACCGGTCACTTTGCAGACTTTCCCCTAGTGACCAGTCACTTTGCACACATTCCCCTAGTGACCGGTCACCGTGCACACATTCCCCTAGTGACCGGTCACCGTGTGCACATTCCCCTAGTGACCGGTCACTGTGCACACATTCCCCTAGTGACCGGTCACCGTGTGCACATTCCCCTAGTGACCGGTCACCGTGCACACTTTCCCCTAGTGACCGGTCACCGTGCACACATTCCCCTAGTGACTGGTCACCGTGCACACATTCCCTAGTGACCGGTCACCGTGCACACATTCCCCTAGTACCCGGTCACTTTGCACACATTCCCTTAGTGACCAGTCATCATGCACACTTTCCCCTAGTACCCGGTCACTTTGCACACATTCCCCTAGGGACCGGTGACCGTGCACACATTGCCCTAGTGACCGGTCACCGTGCACACATTCCCCTAGTGACCGGTCACCGTGCGCACATTCCCCTAGTGACCGGTCACTGTGCACACATTCCCCTAGTGACCGGTCACTTTGCACACATTCCCCTAGTGACCGGTCACTGTGCACACATTCCCCTAGTTACCGGTCACCGTGCACACATTCCCCTAGTGACCGGTCACCGTGCACACATTCTCTAGTAACCGGTCACTGTGCTCACATTCCCTAGTAACCGGTCACCGTGCACACATTCCCCTAGTAACCGGTCACCGTGCACACACTCCCCTTGACCGGTCACCGTCCACACGTTCCCCTAGTGACCAGTCACCGTGCGCACATTCCCCTAGTGACCAGTCACCGTGCACACATTCCCCTAGTGACCGGTCACCGTGCGCACATTCCCCTAGTGACCGGTCGCCGTGCACACATTCCCCTAGTGACCAGTCACCCTACACACATTCCCCTAGTGACCGGTCACCGTGCACACATTCCCTAGTGACCAGTCACCGTGCGCACATTCCCCTAGTGACCAGTCACCGTGCACACATTCCCCTAGGGACCGGTGACCGTGCACACATTCCCCTAGTGACCAGTCACCGTGCACACTTTCCCCTAGGGACCGGTGACCGTGCACACATTCCCCTAGTGACCGGTCTCTGTGCACACATTCCCCTAGTGACCGGTCACCGTGCACACATTCCCCTAGTGACCAGTCACTTTGCAGACTTTCCCCTAGTGACCAGTCACTTTGCACACATTCCCCTAGCGACCGGTCACTGTGCACACATTCCCCTAGTGACCGGTCACCGTATGCACATTCACCTAGTGACCGGTCACCGTGCACACATTCCCCTAGTGACCGGTCACCGTGTGCACATTCCCCTAGTGACCGGTGACCGTGCACACTTTCCCCTAGTACCCGGTCACTTTGCACACATTCCCCTAGTGACCGGTCACTGTGAACACATTCCCCTAGTGACCGGTCACTTTGCACACATTCCCCTAGTGACCGGTCACTGTGCACACATTCCCCTAGTTACCGGTCACCGTGCACACATTCCTCTAGTGACTGGTCACTCTGCACACATTCCCCTAGTGACCGGTCACCGTGCACACATTCTCTAGTGACCGGTCACCGTGCACACATTCTCTAGTGACCGGTCACTGTGCACACATTCCCTAGTAACCGGTCACCGTGCACACATTCCCCTAGTAACCGGTCACCGTGCACACACTCCCCTTGACCGGTCACCGTCCACACGTTCCCCTAGTGACCAGTCACCGTGCGCACATTTCCCTAGTGACCAGTCACCGTGCACACATTCCCCTAGTGACCGGTCACCGTGCGCACATTCCCCTAGTGACCGGTCGCCGTGCACACATTCCCCTAGTGACCAGTCATCATGCGCACATTCTCCTAATGACCGGTCACCGTGCACACATTCCCCTAGTGACCGGTCACCGTGCACACATTCCCGAGTGACCGGTACCGTGCACACATTCCCCTAGTGACCGGTCACCGTGCACACATTCCCCTAGTGACCGGTCACCGTGCACACATTCCGCTAGTGACCGGTCACTGTGCACACATTCTGCTAGTGACCGGTCACCGTGCACACATTCCCTAGTGACCGGTCACCGTGCACACATTCCGCTAGTGACCGGTCACTGTGCACACATTCTGCTAGTGACCGGTCACCGTGCACACATTCCCTAGTGACCAGTCACCGTGCACACATTCCCCTAATGACCGATCACTGTGCACACATTCCCTAGTGACCGGTCACCATGCTCTCATTCTCCTAGTGACCGGTCACCGTGCGCACATTCCCCTAGTGACCGGTCACCGTGCACACATTCCCTAGTGACCGGTCACCGTGCGCACATTCCCCTAGTGACCGGTCACCATGCACACATTCCCCTATTGACCGGTCACCGTGCACACATTCCCCTAGTGACCGGTCTCTCTCACACATTCCCCTAGTGACTGGTCACTGTCCATGCGTTCGCCTAGTGATCGGTCATCATGCACAATTTCCCCAAGTGACCAGTCACTGTGCACTCATTCCCCAATGACCGGTCACCGTGCGCACATTCCCTAGTGATCGGTCACCATGCACACATTCCCCTAGTGACCAGTCACCGTGCACACATTCCCCTAGTGACCAGTCACCGTGCACACATTCCCCTAGTGACCGGTCACCGTGCACACATTCCCCTAATGACCGGTCACCGTGCACACATTCCCTAGTGACCGGTCACCATGCGCTCATTCTCCTAGTGACCGGTCACCGTGCGCACATTCCCCTAGTGACCGGTCACCGTGCACACATTCCCTAGTGACCGGTCACCGTGCGCACATTCCCCTAGTGACCGGTCACCATGTACACATTCCCCTAGTGACCGGTCTCTCTCACACATTCCCCTAGTGACTGGTCACTGTCCATGCGTTCGCCTAGTGATCGGTCATCATGCACAATTTCCCCAAGCGACCAGTCACTGTGCACTCATTCCCCAATGACTGGTCACCGTGCACACATTCTCTAGTGACCGGTCACCGTGCAAACATTCTCTAGTGACCGGTCACTGTGCACACATTCCCTAGTAACCGGTCACCGTGCACACATTCCCCTAGTGACCGGTCACCGTGCACACATTCCCTAGTGACCAGTCACCGTGCGCACATTCCCCTAGTGACCAGTCACCCTGCACACTTTCCCCTAGGGACCGGTGACCGTGCACACATTGCCCTAGTGACCGGTCACTGTGCACACATTCCCCTAGTGACCGGTCACTTTGCAGACTTTCCCCTAGTGACCAGTCACTTTGGACACATTCCCCTAGTGACCGCTCACCGTGCACACTTTCCGCTAGTACCCGGTCACTTTGCACACATTCCCTAGTGACCGGTCACCGTGCGCACATTCCCCTAGTGACCGGTCACCATGCACACATTCCCCTAGTGACCGGTCACCGTGCACACATTCCCCTAGTGACCGGTCTCTCTCACACATTCCCCTAGTGACTGGTCACTGTCCATGCGTTCGCCTAGTGATCGGTCATCATGCACAATTTCCCCAAGTGACCAGTCACTGTGCACTCATTCCCAATGACTGGTCACCGTGCACACATTCTCTAGTGACTGGTCACCGTGCACACATTCCCCTAGTAACCGGTCACCGTGCACACACTCCGCTTGACCGGTCACCGTCCACACGTTCCCCTAGTGACCAGTCACCGTGCGCACATTCCCCTAGTGACCAGTCACCGTGCACACATTCCTCTAGTGACCAGTCACCGTGCACACATTCCCCTAGTGACCGGTGACCGTGCACATATTCCCCTAGTGACCGGTCTTTGTGCACACATTCCCCTAGTGACCAGTCACCGTGCACACATTCCCCTAGTGACCGGTGACCGTGCACACATTGCCCTAGTGACCGGTCTCCGTGCACACATTCCCCGAGTGACCGGTGACCGTGCACATATTCCCCTAGTGACCGGTCTCTGTGCACACATTCCCCTAGTGACCAGTCACCGTGCACACATTCCCCTAGTGACCGGTGACCGTGCACACATTCCCCTAGTGACCGGTCACCGTGCACACATTCCCCTAGTGAACAGTCACCCTACACACATTCCCCTAGTGACCGGTCACCGTGCACACATTCCCTAGTGACCAGTCACCGTGCACACATTCCCCTAGTGACCAGTCACCGTGCACACTTTCCCCTAGTGACCGGTCACTGTGCACACATTCCCCTAGTGACCGGTCACTTTGCACACATTCCCCTAGTGACCGGTCACCGTGTGCACATTCCCCTAGTGACCAGTCACTGTGCACACATTCCCCTAGTGACCGGTCACCGTGTGCACATTCCCCTAGTGACCGGTCACCGTGCACACATTCCCCTAGTGACCGGTCACCGTGCACACATTCCCCTAGTGACCGGTCACCGTGCACACTTTCCCCTAGTACCCGGTCACTTTGCACACATTCCCCTAGGGACCGGTGACCGTGCACACATTGCCCTAGTGACCGGTCACCGTGCACACATTCCCCTAGTGACCAGTCACCGTGCGCACATTCCCCTAGTGACCAGTCACCCTGCACACATTCCCCTAGGGACCGGTGACCGTGCACACATTCCCCTAGTGACCGGTCACTGTGCACACATTCCCCTAGTGACCGGTCACTTTGCAGACTTTCCCCTAGTGACCAGTCACTTTGCACACATTCCCCTAGTGACCGGTCACCGTGCACACTTTCCCCTAGTACCCGGTCACTTTGCACACATTCCCCTAGGGACCGGTGACCGTGCACACATTGCCCTAGTGACCGGTCACTGTGCACACATTCCCCTAGTGACCGGTCACCGTGCACACATTCCCCTAGTGACCGGTCACTTTGCACACATTCCCCTAGTGACCGGTCACTGTGCACACATTCCCCTAGTGACTGGTCACTCTGCACACATTCCCCTAGTGACCAGTCACCGTGCACACTTTCCCCTAGTGACCGGTCACTTTGCACACATTCCCCTAGTGACCGGTCACCGTGCACACATTCCCCTAGTGACCGGTCACTTTGCACACATTCCCCTAGTGACCGGTCACTTTGCACACATTCTCCTAGTGACCGGTCACCGTGCACACATTCCCCTAGTGACCAGTCACTTTGCACACATTCTCCTAGTGACCGGTCACCGTGCACACATTCCCCTAGTGACCGGTCACCGTGCACACATTCCCCTAGTGACCGGTCACCGTGCACACTTTCCCCTAGTACCCGGTCACTTTGCACACATTCCCCTAGGGACCGGTGACCGTGCACACATTTCCCTAGTGACCGGTCACTGTGCACACATTCCCCTAGTGACCGGTCACCCTGCACACATTCCCCTAGGGACCGGTGACCGTGCACACATTCCCCTAGTGACCGGTCACTGTGCACACATTCCCCTAGTGACCGGTCACTTTGCAGACTTTCCCCTAGTGACCAGTCACTTTGCACACATTCCCCTAGTGACCGGTCACCGTGCACACTTTCCCCTAGTACCCGGTCACTTTGCACACATTCCCCTAGGGACCGGTGACCGTGCACACATTGCCCTAGTGACCGGTCACTGTGCACACATTCCCCTAGTGACCGGTCACCGTGCACACATTCCCCTAGTGACCGGTCACTTTGCACACATTCCCCTAGTGACCGGTCACTGTGCACACATTCCCCTAGTGACTGGTCACTCTGCACACATTCCCCTAGTGACCGGTCACTTTGCACACATTCCCCTAGTGACCGGTCACTTTGCACACATTCTCCTAGTGAACGGTCACCGTGCACACATTCCCCTAGTGACCAGTCACTTTGCACACATTCTCCTAGTGACCGGTCACCGTGCACACATTCCCCTAGTGACCGGTCACCGTGCACACATTCCCCTAGTGACCGGTCACCGTGCACACATTCCCCTAGTGACCGGTCACCGTGCACACATTCCCCTAGTGACCGGTCACTTTGCACACATTCCCCTAGTGACCGGTCACTTTGCACACATTCTCCTAGTGAACGGTCACCGTGCACACATTCCCCTAGTGACCAGTCACTTTGCACACATTCTCCTAGTGACCGGTCACCGTGCACACATTCCCCTAGTGACCGGTCACCGTGCACACATTCCCCTAGTGACCGGTCACCGTGCACACTTTCCCCTAGTACCCGGTCACTTTGCACACATTCCCCTAGGGACCGGTGACCGTGCACACATTTCCCTAGTGACCGGTCACTGTGCACACATTCCCCTAGTGACCGGTCACCGTGCACACATTCCCCTAGTGACCGGTCACTTTGCACACATTCCCCTAGTGACCGGTCACTGTGCACACATTCCCCTAGTGACTGGTCACTCTGCACACATTCCCCTAGTGACCGGTCACTTTGCACACATTCCCCTAGTGACCGGTCACTTTGCACATATTCTCCTAGTGACCGGTCACCGTGCACACATTCCCCTAGTGACCAGTCACCATGCAAACATTCCCCTAGTGACCAGTCACTTTGCACACATTCTCCTAGTGACCGGTCACCGTGCACACATTCCCCTAGTGACCAGTCACCATGCAAACATTCCCCTAGTGACCAGTCACCGTGCACACATTCCCCTAGTGACCGGTCACCGTGCACACATTCCCCTAGTGACCAGTCACCATGCAAACATTCCCCTAGTGACCAGTCACTTTGCACACATTCTCCTAGTGACCGGTCACCGTGCACACATTCCCCTAGTGACCAGTCACCGTGCGCACATTCCCCTAGTGACCAGTCACCGTGCACACATTCCCCTAGTGACCGGTCACCGTGCACACATTCCCCTAGTGACCGGTCACTGTGCACACATTCCCCTAGTGACCGGTCACTGTGCACACATTCCCCTAGTGACCAGTCACCGTGCACACATTCCCCTAGTGACCGGTCACTGTGCACACATTCCCCTAGTGACCGGTCACTGTGCACACATTCCCTAGTAACCGGTCACCGTGCACACTTTCCCCTAGTAACCGGTCACCGTGCACACACTCCGCTTGACCGGTCACCGTCCACACGTTCCCCTAGTGACCAGTCACCGTGCGCACATTCCCCTAGTGACCAGTCACCGTGCACACATTCCCCTAGTGACCAGTCACCGTGCACACATTCCCCTAGTGACCGGTGACCGTGCACATATTCCCCTAGTGACCGGTCTCTGTGCACACATTCCCCTAGTGACCAGTCACCGTGCACACATTCCCCTAGTGACCGGTGACCGTGCACACATTCCCCTAGTGACCGGTCTCCGTGCACACATTCCCCGAGTGACCGGTGACCGTGCACATATTCCCCTAGTGACCGGTCTCTGTGCACACATTCCCCTAGTGACCAGTCACCGTGCACACATTCCCCCAGTGACCGGTGACCGTGCACACATTCCCCTAGTGACCGGTCACCGTGCACACATTCCCCTAGTGACCAGTCACCCTACACACATTCCCCTAGTGACCGGTCACCGTGCACACATTCCCTAGTGACCAGTCACCGTGCGCACATTCCCCTAGTGACCAGTCAGCGTGCACACTTTCCCCTAGGGACCGGTGACCGTGCACACATTCCCCTAGTGACCGGTCACTTTGCACACATTCCCCTAGTGACCGGTGACCGTGCACACATTCCCCTAGTGACCAGTCACCGTGCGCACATTCCCCTAGTGACCAGTCACTGTGCACACATTCCCCTAGTGACCGGTCACTGTGCACACATTCCCCTAGTGACCGGTCACCGTGTGCACATTCCCCTAGTGACCGGTCACCGTGCACACTTTCCCCTAGTACCCGGTCACTTTGCACACATTCCCCTAGGGACCGGTGACCGTGCACACATTGCCCTAGTGACCGGTCACCGTGCACACATTCCCCTGGTGACCAGTCACCCTGCACACATTCCCCTAGTGACCGGTCACCGTGCACACATTCCCCTAGTGACCAGTCACCCTGCACACTTTCCCCTAGGGACCGGTGACCGTGCACACATTCCCCTAGTGACCGGTCACTTTGCAGACTTTCCCCTAGTGACCAGTCACTTTGCACACATTCCCCTAGTGACCGGTCACCGTGCACACATTCCCCTAGTGACCGGTCACTGTGCACACATTCCCCTAGTGACCGGTCACTGTGCACACATTCCCTAGTAACCGGTCACCGTGCACACTTTCCCCTAGTAACCGGTCACCGTGCACACACTCCGCTTGACCGGTCACCGTGCACACATTCCCCTAGTGACTGGTCACTCTGCACACATTCCCCTAGTGACCGGTCACTGTGCACACATTCCCCTAGTTACCGGTCACCGTGCACACATTCCCCTAGTGACTGGTCACTCTGCACACATTCCCCTAGTGACCGGTCACTTTGCACACATTCCCCTAGTGACCGGTCACTTTGCACACATTCTCCTAGTGACCGGTCACCGTGCACACATTCCCCTAGTGACCAGTCACCATGCAAACATTCCCCTAGTGACCAGTCACTTTGCACACATTCTCCTAGTGACCGGTCACCGTGCACACATTCCCCTAGTGACCGGTCACCGTGCACACATTCCCCTAGTGACCAGTCACCGTGCACACATTCCCCTAGTGACCAGTCACCGTGCACACATTCCCCTAGTGACCGGTCACCGTGCACACATTCCCTAGTGACCAGACACCATGCAAACATTCCCCTAGTGACCAGTCACTGTGCTCTCAGCACAGATTTCTCAGCCAGACTGCCAATGATTGGTTGAAACACCGCCAACCTGTACATCTTTTACTGAAATGATTCAATCAAATCTTTGACTCATCAAAAAAGATTATAATATCAGGATGTGGAATTTCCCTGCGATTGCAGGTGCTTCATATTGTTACATTAATTTGATGGTTTGAGAAGAAAAGACATTCAATGGTTGCAAAAGAATAAATAAATCTGATATCAACGTTTTGATGTAGGGTATTTGTCGAGCAGAGTAATTAATTGATTCAGGAACTGGAATGAGTTTTTCAAATATTCAGCATGTGAAACTGTCACACAGACGGTAGTACATCCCATTTTCCAATTATCCAAGTCTAACCGCACCAACATTTGATTATTATTCAGCTCCCGAATATCACTCACACCGGGCAGTGCTTCAGGGAAACTTACAGCCCCTAGCTGGCTCCATTCCCAATGCACAGCACCATCCCCAGTAATGCACAAATGTTATTTATCCCAACAACACACCCACTAGATTCTTGCTCAGTGTATGATTTGATCGAGGTCATACTTTTCACAGAATTTGCTGGTGAATGGGATGCAGGTGAGGTACTCGCACCAGTGACAGTTAATAGGATATACATAGAACCAAATCACCAGAGATGCAGTAAGTCCAATAAAGACCAGGAGGGAGACAATGATCATTATTCTCTTTCTGCATTTATCACTTTGACCAAAGGTAATGTATGGTAAGAAGGCAAAAGATAGCAGGAAACCACTGATGAATCCAAAGATATGTGCAATATTGTCAATCCAAGGCAACAAGCCAAAGGCAAAGAGAAAAAGCACAATTCCGATCAACTTCATCAAGGCTTTCCATGGCTTCTCCAGAATCTGCCAACTCTGAAACAATTCTACAAAGAGACAGGCCAACAAACCAAACTGGGATCCTGCAGGGCCGACCTGGTGTGGGAGAAAGATAACATCATTGTTACAGTGTGCTCCTCTAAGTCTGCCCTTCTATCCATCCCCAGTTTTAATCGCTTCACTAGTTGCGGCCAGGTCTTCAGCTGCCTGGGTCTTAAGCTCCATAATTCCCTCCCTAAACTTCTCCATCTGTCTCTCCCTAAGATGTCCATAAAACCTATCTCTCTGACCGAGTTCATGGTTACTAGTCCCAAAATCTGATTGTGGCTCAGTGAGATTTTTATTGTAATTTAATTAAATTAATCAACTATGTATTGCTGAAAAAAGATATTTTTGTCAAAGCTTTTTGTCTTGCGCTCATTAGGACAATTTGCAAGAAAATGCCTCCACCAATCAGAGTCCACTTGCCAACCAATCAGCTCTCTCTTCTCATACAGTATAAATATGTTGTTTCCCCTGACATTGGTATTTTCTTGCAAATTGTCCTGATGAGTGCAAGACTAAAAGCTTTGACATTTCTCTTTTTTTAGCAATACTCAAGTTCTGTACTACTAAACATTTATTTAATCAATGATAAACACTAGATCAAATAATAGGTATAAAACAAAAGCCAACTTGTTAATTTATCCTATAGTTACAATCAGTATTCTCTTAATTAATCATATCTGGGGTAAAGTTATAATTAACTAGAGAGGCATAGCAACGATAAAGAGTTCTCAATTTTTCAGTAAATTAAAATGAGATATTTGGTAATAAGAGTTAAGTAAAACATTTAAGTTAAGTACCGTATAAAACAATATGAGGGAAGCAACAGATTGGTGAGTCTTTATTTACGTCTTATGTTTGTTTATGTAAAGCCAACACATAGGCTAAGGCAGCCCATTGTTCTGTTATAGTTTAGTCTGCCAATCTACGATTCCACTTTACCTGGGCCAGATTTGTTCTCATCCCACTAAAATTGGCCCTCCTCCAAATAAGTTTTTTCCACAGCTAACCTGAACCTTATGATAGAAAGAACACTGTTCTCTAAATATTTCCCTATTGACACTTGATCCATTTGACCCACCTCATTCCCCAGAATCAGATCCAGCAATGCCTCCTTCCTCAGTGGACGAGAAACATACTGATCAAGAAAATTCTCCTGAACACACGTCATAAACTCCTGCCCTTTGCACTATTACTTTCCCATTCTGTACTAGGGTAATTAAAGCCTCCACCAATACTACTCTATAGTTTATCTTGTGTCAGCTTTGGTTTGTTGGTACTGCTCTTGCCTCAGAGTCACATGGTTCTGTGTTCAAGTCGCGTTCCACGGCTTGAGTACAAAATCAAGGCTGACGCTCTGGTGCAGTACTGGGGGAGGCTGACACTCTGGTGCAGTACTGAGGGAGGCTGACACTCTGGTGCAGTACTGGGGGAGGCTGACACTCTGGTGCAGTACTGAGGGAGGCTGACACTCTGGTGCAGTACTGAGGGAGGCTGACACTCTGGTGCAGTACTGAGGGAGGCTGACACTCTGGTGCAGTACTGAGGGAGGCTGACACTCTGGTGCAGTACTGGGGGAGGCTGACACTCTGGTGCAGTACTGGGGGAGGCTGACACTCTGGTGCAGTACTGAGGGAGGCTGACACTCTGGTGCAGTACTGAGGGAGGCTGACACTCTGGTGCAGTACTGAGGGAGGCTGACACTCTGGTGCAGTACTGGGGGAGGCTGACACTCTGGTGCAGTACTGAGGGAGGCTGACACTCTGGTGCAGTACTGGGGGAGGCTGACACTCTGGTGCAGTACTGGGGGAGGCTGACACTCTGGTGCAGTACTGGGGGAGGCTGACGCTCTGGTGCAGTACTGGGGGAGGCTGACACTCTGGTGCAGTACTGAGGGAGGCTGACACTCTGGTGCAGTACTGAGGGAGGCTGACACTCTGGTGCAGTACTGGGGGAGGCTGACACTCTGGTGCAGTACTGAGGGAGGCTGACACTCTGGTGCAGTACTGAGGGAGGCTGACACTCTGGTGCAGTACTGGGGGAGGCTGACACTCTGGTGCAGTACTGAGGGAGGCTGACACTCTGGTGCAGTACTGGGGGAGGCTGACACTCTGGTGCAGTACTGAGGGAGGCTGACACTCTGGTGCAGTACTGAGGGAGGCTGACACTCTGGTGCAGTACTGAGGGAGGCTGACACTCTGGTGCAGTACTGGGGGAGGCTGACACTCTGGTGCAGTACTGAGGGAGGCTGACACTCTGGTGCAGTACTGGGGGAGGCTGACGCTCTGGTGCAGTACTGGGGGAGGCTGACGCTCTGGTGCAGTACTGAGGGAGGCTGACACTCTGGTGCAGTACTGGGGGAGGCTGACACTCTGGTGCAGTACTGAGGGAGGCTGACACTCTGGTGCAGTACTGAGGGAGGCTGACACTCTGGTGCAGTACTGAGGGAGGCTGACACTCTGGTGCAGTACTGGGGGAGGCTGACACTCTGGTGCAGTACTGAGGGAGGCTGACACTCTGGTGAAGTACTGGGGGAGGCTGACACTCTGGTGCAGTACTGAGGGAGGCTGACGCTCTGGTGCAGTACTGAGGGAGGCTGACACTCTGGTGCAGTACTGGGGGAGGCTGACACTCTGGTGCAGTACTGAGGGAGGCTGACACTCTGGTGCAGTACTGGGGGAGGCTGACACTCTGGTGCAGTACTGAGGGAGGCTGACACTCTGGTGCAGTACTGAGGGAGGCTGACACTCTGGTGCAGTACTGAGGGAGGCTGACACTCTGGTGCAGTACTGGGGGAGGCTGACACTCTGGTGCAGTACTGAGGGAGGCTGACACTCTGGTGCAGTACTGGGGGAGGCTGACGCTCTGGTGCAGTACTGGGGGAGGCTGACGCTCTGGTGCAGTACTGAGGGAGGCTGACACTCTGGTGCAGTACTGGGGGAGGCTGACACTCTGGTGCAGTACTGAGGGAGGCTGACACTCTGGTGCAGTACTGAGGGAGGCTGACACTCTGGTGCAGTACTGAGGGAGGCTGACACTCTGGTGCAGTACTGGGGGAGGCTGACACTCTGGTGCAGTACTGAGGGAGGCTGACACTCTGGTGCAGTACTGGGGGAGGCTGACACTCTGGTGCAGTACTGAGGGAGGCTGACGCTCTGGTGCAGTACTGAGGGAGGCTGACGCTCTGGTGCAGTACTGGGGGAGGCTGACACTCTGGTGCAGTACTGAGGGAGGCTGACACTCTGGTGCAGTACTGAGGGAGGCTGACACTCTGGTGCAGTACTGAGGGAGGCTGACACTCTGGTGCAGTACTGGGGGAGGCTGACACTCTGGTGCAGTACTGAGGGAGGCTGACACTCTGGTGCAGTACTGGGGGAGGCTGACACTCTGGTGCAGTACTGAGGGAGGCTGACACTCTGGTGCAGTACTGGGGGAGGCTGACACTCTGGTGCAGTACTGAGGGAGGCTGACACTCTGGTGCAGTACTGAGGGAGGCTGACACTCTGGTGCAGTACTGAGGGAGGCTGACGCTCTGGTGCAGTACTGAGGGAGGCTGACACTCTGGTGCAGTACTGAGGGAGGCTGACACTCTGGTGCAGTACTGAGGGAGGCTGACACTCTGGTGCAGTACTGAGGGAGGCTGACACTCTGGTGCAGTACTGAGGGAGGCTGACACTCTGGTGCAGTACTGGGGGAGGCTGACACTCTGGTGCAGTACTGAGGGAGGCTGACACTCTGGTGCAGTACTAGGGGAGGCTGACGCTCTGGTGCAGTACTGGGGGAGGCTGACACTCTGGTGCAGTACTGAGGGAGGCTGACGCTCTGGTGCAGTACTGGGGGAGGCTGACACTCTGGTGCAGTACTGAGGGAGGCTGACACTCTGGTGCAGTACTGAGGGAGGCTGACACTCTGGTGCAGTACTGGGGGAGGCTGACACTCTGGTGCAGTACTGAGGGAGGCTGACACTCTGGTGCAGTACTGGGGGAGGCTGACACTCTGGTGCAGTACTGAGGGAGGCTGACACTCTGGTGCAGTACTGGGGGAGGCTGACACTCTGGTGCAGTACTGAGGGAGGCTGACACTCTGGTGCAGTACTGGGGGAGGCTGACACTCTGGTGCAGTACTGAGGGAGGCTGACACTCTGGTGCAGTACTGAGGGAGGCTGACACTCTGGTGCAGTACTGAGGGAGGCTGACACTCTGGTGCAGTACTGGGGGAGGCTGACACTCTGGTGCAGTACTGAGGGAGGCTGACACTCTGGTGCAGTACTGGGGGAGGCTGACGCTCTGGTGCAGTACTTGGGGAGGCTGACACTCTGGTGCAGTACTGGGGGAGGCTGACGCTCTGGTGCAGTACTGGGGGAGGCTGACACTCTGGTGCAGTACTGAGGGAGGCTGACACTCTGGTGCAGTACTGAGGGAGGCTGACACTCTGGTGCAGTACTGAGGGAGGCTGACACTCTGGTGCAGTACTGGGGGAGGCTGACACTCTGGTGCAGTACTGAGGGAGGCTGACACTCTGGTGCAGTACTGAGGGAGGCTGACACTCTGGTGCAGTACTGAGGGAGGCTGACACTCTGGTGCAGTACTGAGGGAGGCTGACACTCTGGTGCAGTACTGAGGGAGGCTGACACTCTGGTGCAGTACTGGGAGAGGCTGACACTCTGGTGCAGTACTGAGGGAGGCTGACACTCTGGTGCAGTACTGGGGGAGGCTGACACTCTGGTGCAGTACTGAGGGAGGCTGACACTCTGGTGCAGTACTGAGGGAGGCTGACACTCTGGTGCAGTACTGGGGGAGGCTGACACTCTGGTGCAGTACTGAGGGAGGCTGACACTCTGGTGCAGTACTGAGGGAGGCTGACACTCTGGTGCAGTACTGAGGGAGGCTGACACTCTGGTGCAGTACTGAGGGAGGCTGACACTCTGGTGCAGTACTGGGGGAGGCTGACACTCTGGTGCAGTACTGAGGGAGGCTGACACTCTGGTGCAGTACTGGGGGAGGCTGACACTCTGGTGCAGTACTGAGGGAGGCTGACACTCTGGTGCAGTACTGGGGGAGGCTGACACTCTGGTGCAGTACTGAGGGAGGCTGACACTCTGGTGCAGTACTGAGGGAGGCTGACACTCTGGTGCAGTACTGAGGGAGGCTGACGCTCTGGTGCAGTACTGAGGGAGGCTGACACTCTGGTGCAGTACTGAGGGAGGCTGACACTCTGGTGCAGTACTGAGGGAGGCTGACACTCTGGTGCAGTACTGAGGGAGGCTGACACTCTGGTGCAGTACTGAGGGAGGCTGACACTCTGGTGCAGTACTGGGGGAGGCTGACACTCTGGTGCAGTACTGAGGGAGGCTGACACTCTGGTGCAGTACTAGGGGAGGCTGACGCTCTGGTGCAGTACTGGGGGAGGCTGACACTCTGGTGCAGTACTGAGGGAGGCTGACGCTCTGGTGCAGTACTGGGGGAGGCTGACACTCTGGTGCAGTACTGAGGGAGGCTGACACTCTGGTGCAGTACTGAGGGAGGCTGACACTCTGGTGCAGTACTGGGGGAGGCTGACACTCTGGTGCAGTACTGAGGGAGGCTGACACTCTGGTGCAGTACTGGGGGAGGCTGACACTCTGGTGCAGTACTGAGGGAGGCTGACACTCTGGTGCAGTACTGGGGGAGGCTGACACTCTGGTGCAGTACTGAGGGAGGCTGACACTCTGGTGCAGTACTGGGGGAGGCTGACACTCTGGTGCAGTACTGAGGGAGGCTGACACTCTGGTGCAGTACTGAGGGAGGCTGACACTCTGGTGCAGTACTGAGGGAGGCTGACACTCTGGTGCAGTACTGGGGGAGGCTGACACTCTGGTGCAGTACTGAGGGAGGCTGACACTCTGGTGCAGTACTGGGGGAGGCTGATGCTCTGGTGCAGTACTTGGGGAGGCTGACACTCTGGTGCAGTACTGGGGGAGGCTGACGCTCTGGTGCAGTACTGAGGGAGGCTGACACTCTGGTGCAGTACTGAGGGAGGCTGACACTCTGGTGCAGTACTGAGGGAGGCTGACACTCTGGTGCAGTACTGGGGGAGGCTGACACTCTGGTGCAGTACTGGGGGAGGCTGACGCTCTGGTGCAGTACTGAGGGAGGCTGACACTCTGGTGCAGTACTGAGGGAGGCTGACACTCTGGTGCAGTACTGGGGGAGGCTGACACTCTGGTGCAGTACTGGGGGAGGCTGACACTCTGGTGCAGTACTGGGGGAGGCTGACACTCTGGTGCAGTACTGAGGGAGGCTGACACTCTGGTGCAGTACTGAGGGAGGCTGACACTCTGGTGCAGTACTGAGGGAGGCTGACACTCTGGTGCAGTACTGGGGGAGGCTGACACTCTGGTGCAGTACTGAGGGAGGCTGACACTCTGGTGCAGTACTGAGGGAGGCTGACACTCTGGTGCAGTACTGAGGGAGGCTGACACTCTGGTGCAGTACTGAGGGAGGCTGACACTCTGGTGCAGTACTGAGGGAGGCTGACACTCTGGTGCAGTACTGGGAGAGGCTGACACTCTGGTGCAGTACTGAGGGAGGCTGACACTCTGGTGCAGTACTGGGGGAGGCTGACACTCTGGTGCAGTACTGAGGGAGGCTGACACTCTGGTGCAGTACTGAGGGAGGCTGACACTCTGGTGCAGTACTGGGGGAGGCTGACACTCTGGTGCAGTACTGAGGGAGGCTGACACTCTGGTGCAGTACTGAGGGATGCTGACACTCTGGTGCAGTACTGAGGGAGGCTGACACTCTGGTGCAGTACTGAGGGAGGCTGACACTCTGGTGCAGTACTGGGGGAGGCTGACACTCTGGTGCAGTACTGAGGGAGGCTGACACTCTGGTGCAGTACTGGGGGAGGCTGACACTCTGGTGCAGTACTGGGGGAGGCTGACACTCTGGTGCAGTACTGAGGGAGGCTGACACTCTGGTGCAGTACTGAGGGAGGCTGACGCTCTGGTGCAGTACTGGGGGAGGCTGACGCTCTGGTGCAGTACTGAGGGAGGCTGACACTCTGGTGCAGTACTTATGGAGTACAGCACTATCAGTGGTGTCATCTTTCAGGTGAGATGTTAAACTGAGGCTCCATTGACCTGCTTGGTGGGTGTAAAAGATCCCATGGCACTCTTTTGAAGAAGATTAGGGTAGTTAATCCCAGTGTCAAATTTGCCCCTCAATCAACATCACATAAACAGATCATCTGGTTATAATAACAATGTTGTTTGTGGGATCTTGCTGTGTGCATATTAGCTGCTGTGTTTGCTACATTACAACAGTGATCACACTTCATTAGATTAAAGCACTTTGAGATGTCTGCTGGTTGTGAAAAGTGCTACATAAATGCAAACCTTACTTTCTCCCTGTAACTTGCCTTCAAATTTGCTCTTCTATATATTTCCCATTAGTTGGTGGATTACAGAATACATCCAGCAATGTAATGGAACCTCTTTGTTTCTCAGCTCTAACCAAATCTTGACACCTGTTGGACATTCTCCCTCTCCAGCATTGTAATATTACACTTAATCAATAATGCCAGACCTTTGCTGCTTTCCCTATCTTTCTGGAATGTCTTGTGTCCAGGAATATATAGTATCCAGAAATAGGCCCCAAAATCTGGATGATGGAGAAATTTGGGCTGCTTTAAAAGATGATATTTTTGTAGGGCCCCCATTTCTGTCTTCAGGGCAGAGGTAGAGCCGACTCATCACACATCCCGTCCACGCAGCCAACCCCAGCCCCTGAACCAGGTGTGTACCTCAGCTCTGTAAGGTAGGGAAATCGCACTCGCCAAGTTGCCCATGATTCCACTCAGGATGTAGATGATTGAAATGCGCAGCCAACCTGCCAACTTCTCCAGGTCCCGAAGAATGCTCATTTGGAAAAGCACAGAGACAAGGCAATGGATAATCCTGCAGAGTGAGAGGCCAGAGAGGGAGAGAGGATGGAGGGCGGTGGGATAGAGAGAGAGAGACACAGAAACCAAAAGTGGGAAAAACAGAGAAATAGAGGAAGAGTTCAAAGTGAAAAGAGTGAGAAATAGTGAAAGAGAGAGAAATCTATTAGTAATGTACAGTCTCACCTTTCCCTTTCAATAAGATATAAACCATATCCTGAATGAAAATCAAGGGCCAGTTCTTCCTGGTCAACTTTACCTTTTTGCACAGAACGTTAGGGATTTCCGGTCCCAGCTCCAGGCTGCAGCCAAGATATTCATGAGGGGTACTGGTGAGGTACTGGTGAGGGTGCTGGTGAAGTGCTAGTGAGGGTACTGGTGAGGTGCTGGTGAGGGGCTGGTGAGGTGCTGGTGAGGGTACTGGTGAGGGCACCAGTGAGGTAATGGTGAGGGCACCAGTGAGGTGCTGGTGAGGGTACTGGTGAGGGTACTGGTGAGGTGCTGGTGAGGTACTGGTGAGGGCACCAGTGAGCTACTGGTAAGGTGCTGGTGAGGGTACTGGTGAGTGTACTGGTGAGGTGCTGGTGAGGGTACTGGTGAGATGCTGGTGAGGTGCTAGTGAGGGTACTGGTGAGGGTACTGGTGAGGTGCTGGTGAGGGTACTGGTGAGGTGCTGGTGAGGGTACTGGTGAAGGTACTGGTGAGGGTACTGGTGAGGTGCTGGTGAGGTACTGGTGAGGGCACCAGTGAGCTACTGGTGAGGTGCTGGTGAGGGTACTGGTGAGGGTACTGGTGAGGTGCTGGTGAGGGTACTGGTGAGGTGCTGGTGAGGTGCTGGTGAGGGTACTGGTGAGGTGCTGGTGAGGGTACTGGTGAAGGTACTGGTGAGGGTACTGGTGAGGTGCTGGTGAGGTACTGGTGAGGGCACCAGTGAGCTACTGGTGAGGTGTTGGTGAGGGTGCTGGTGAGGTGCTGGTGAGGGTACTGGAGAGGGCACCAGTGAGGTGCTGGTGAGGGTACTGGTGAGGTGCTGATGAGGGTATTGGTGAGGTACTGGTGAGGGTACTGGTGAGGTACTGGTGAGGGTACTGGTGAGGTGCTGGTGAGGTGCTGGTGAGGGTACTGGTGAGGTGCTGGTGAGTGTACTGGTGAGGGTACTGGTGAGGGTACTGGTGAGGTGCTGGTGAGGTACTGGTGAGGTGCTGGTGAGGGTACTGGTGAGGTACTGGTGAGGGTACTGGTGAGGTGCTGGTGAGTTGCTGGTGGGGGTACTGGTGAGGTGCTGGTGAGTTGCTGGTGAGGTGCTGGTGAGGTACTGGTGAGGGTACTGGTGAGGTGCTGGTGAGTTGCTGGTGAGGGTACTGGTGAGGTGCTGGTGAGGTGCTGGTGAGGTACTGGTGAGGTGCTGGTGAGGTGCTGGTGAGGTACTGGTGAGGTGCTGGTGAGGTACTGGTGAGGTGCTGGTGAGGAACTGGTGAGGTACTGGTGAGGTACTGGTGAGGTGCTTGTGAGGTACTGGTGAGGTGCTGGTGAGGAACTGGTGAGGTACTGGTGAGGTACCGGTGAGGTGCCGGTGAGGGTACTGGTGAGGGTACTGGTGAGGGTACTGGTGAGGTACTGGTGAGGGTACTGGTGAGGGTACTGGTGAGGGTACTGGTGAGGTGCTGGTGAGGGTACTGGTGAGGTACTGGTGAGGTACCGGTGAGGTGCTGGTGAGGGTACTGGTGAGGTACTGGTGAGGGCACCGGTGAGGTGCTGGTGAGGGTACTGGTGATGTGCTGGTGAGTGCTCCGTGAGGTGATGGTGAGGTACTGGTGAGGGTACTGGTGAGGGTGCTGGTGAGGGTACTGGTGAGGGTACTGGTGAGGTGCTGGTGAGGGTACTGGTGAGGGTGCTGGTGAGGTGCTGGTGAGGGTACTGGTGAGGGTACTGGTGAGGTGCTGGTGAGGGTACTGGTGAGGTACTGGTGAGGTACTAGTGAGGTGCTGGTGAGGTGCTGGTGAGGTGCTGGTGAGGGTGCTGGTGAGGTGCTGGTGAGGGTGCTGGTGAGGGTACTGGTGAGGTGCTGGTGAGGGTACTGGTGAGGATACTGGTGAGGTGCTGGTTAGGGTACTGTTGAGGGTACTGCTGAGGGTACTGGTGAGGTGCTGGTGAGGGTACTGGTGAGGTACTAGTGAGGTGCTGGTGAGGGTGCTGGTGAGGGTACTGGTGAGGTGCTGGTGAGGGTACTGTTGAGGGTACTGGTGAGGTACTGGTGAGGTACTGGTGAGGTGCTGGTGAGGGTACTGTTGAGGGTACTGGTGAGGGTACTGTTGAGGGTACTGGTGAGGTACTGGTGAGGGTACTGGTGAGGGTACTGGTCAGGGTACTGGTCAGGGTACTGGTGAGTTACTGTTGAGGGTACTGGTGAGGTGCTGGTGAGGTACTGGTGAGGGTACTGGTGAGGTACTGGTGAGGTGCTGGTGAGGTGCTGGTGAGTGTACTGGTGAGGGTACTGGTGAGGTGCTGGTGAGGTGCTGGTGAGTTGCTGGTGGGGGTACTGGTGAGGTGCTGGTGAGTTGCTGGTGAGGGTACTGGTGAGGTGCTGGTGAGTTGCTGGTGAGGGTACTGGTGAGGTGCTGGTGAGGTGCTGGTGAGGGTACTGGTGAGGTGCTGGTGAGGTGCTGGTGAGGGTACTGGTGAGGTGCTGGTGAGGTGCTGGTGAGGTGCTGGTGAGGGTACTGGTGAGGTGCTGGTGAGTTGCTGGTGAGGTGCTGGTGAGTTGCTGGTGAGGGTACTGGTGAGGTGCTGGTGAGGTGCTGGTGAGTTGCTGGTGATGGTACTGGTGAGGTGCTGGTGAGTTGCTGGTGAGGGTACTAGTGAGGTGCTGGTGAGGGTACTGGTGAGGTACTGGTGAGGTACTAGTGAGGTGCTGGTGAGGTGCTGGTGAGGTGCTGGTGAGGGTGCTGGTGAGGGTACTGGTGAGGTGCTGGTGAGGGTACTGGTGAGGATACTGGTGAGGTGCTGGTTAGGGTACTGTTGAGGGTACTGCTGAGGGTACTGGTGAGGTGCTGGTGAGGGTACTGGTGAGGTACTAGTGAGGTGCTAGTGAGGGTGCTGGTGAGGGTACTGGTGAGGTGCTGGTGAGGGTACTGTTGAGGGTACTGGTGAGGTACTGGTGAGGTACTGGTGAGGTGCTGGTGAGGGTACTGTTGAGGGTACTGGTGAGGGTACTGTTGAGGGTACTGGTGAGGTACTGGTGAGGGTACTGGTGAGGGTACTGGTCAGGGTACTGGTCAGGGTACTGGTGAGGTACTGTTGAGGGTACTGGTGAGGTGCTGGTGAGGTACTGGTGAGGGTACTGGTGAGGTACTGGTGAGGTGCTGGTGAGGTGCTGGTGAGTGTACTGGTGAGGGTACTGGTGAGGTGCTGGTGAGGTGCTGGTGAGGTACTGGTGTGCTGGTGAGTTGCTGGTGGGGGTACTGGTGAGGTGCTGGTGAGTTGCTGGTGAGGGTACTGGTGAGGTGCTGGTGAGTTGCTGGTGAGGTTCTGGTGAGGGTACTGGTGAGGTGCTGGTGAGGTGCTGGTGAGGTGCTGGTGAGGGTACTGGTGAGGTGCTGGTGAGTTGCTGGTGAGGTGCTGGTGAGTTGCTGGTGAGGGTACTGGTGAGGTGCTGGTGAGGTGCTGGTGAGTTGCTGGTGAGGGTACTGGTGAGGTGCTGGTGAGTTGCTGGTGAGGGTACTAGTGAGGTGCTGGTGAGGTTACTGGTGAGGTGCTGGTGAGTTGCTGGTGAGGGTACTAGTGAGGTGCTGGTGAGGTTACTGGTGAGGTGCTGGTGAGGTGCTGGTGAGTTGCTGTTGAGGATACTGGTGAGGTGCTGGTGAGTTGCTGGTGAGGGTACTGGTGAGGTGCTGGTGAGGTGCTGGTGAGTTGCTGGTGAGGGTACTGGTGAGGTGCTGGTGAGTTGCTGGTGAGGGTACTAGTGAGGTGCTGGTGAGGTTACTGGTGAGGTGCTGGTGAGTTGCTGTTGAGGATACTGGTGTGGTGCTGGTGAGGTGCTGGTGAGGTGCAGAGTGCTGAGGCCCCACCCAATTTGATGTCAGCCAGGGCAGAAATGTCCCTTAAGGTTCAGCAGTTTTATGGTGAGTGTTCTATTTAGTTCTTGAGCTTTTTTTACAAACAATTTTCAATCTTTCTAAGACATTTAATTGCTTTTATAAGTTTGCGTATAAGCTTTTATTTCATGTAAGTAAACATGGAAAAATCTTGAAATGATTTTAAAAAGTACTTAAAATGACATTAATGGTAAAGTAATTGCTCTTGTGAACCTTAAAGTGTTTTATTAAATTACTGACACAAATTGTTGGATTTCCTCAGTTTTTAAATGTCTATACCACTGAATTTATAGCCGCGGTGGGAATTGTTAATCAAGTTTACTTTTAAGTACATTTTGAGGCCCTCCTGATACAGCTTCTGCTGTGAATTACTTCCAGCCCAGATCTACACCTGTACTTAACAGGCATTGAGTGTCTTGGAGTAAATTTCTGGGCAAGATCAAGGCAACTAGTCCAAGTCTACAATGGTGGGGGTTAGTGTCGGAGACATTCAGGCAGGGGTTTAGGCAATGTATCTCTCTACTCATCAGAACTAAGTTTGAAGTTTCCATTTAATTGATGGATCTGTGTCAATGTTGTGTTTATATTGAGGTTATTTTGCCAATTTATATTCTTTAATAGAGATAAATGTTTACACTACACAAGAGAGATTACACATAACCACATAGTCACTTAGCGTTTACAGAATGGAATCAGACCAACCAACTCATCTGATCCATTCTGGCTTTTATGCTCCACAAAAGCCTCCTCCCACTTCTTTCCATCTCAGCCTATTAACATAATCCATTTCTTTCTCCCTCGTGTTTATACAGCTTCCCATTAAATGTATATATACTATTCCCCACAACTACGCTCTGTGGTAGTGAGTTGCACATTCTCGCCACCCTCTGGGTAAAGGAGTTTCTCCTGAATTCCCTATTGGATTTATTAGTCACTATCTTATATTTATGACCTCTAATTCTGGTCTCACCTATAAGTGGAAACATCTTTATTTCTACCCTATAAAACCCTTGCATAATTTTAAAGACCTCTATCTGGTCACCCCTCAAGCTTCTCTTTTCTAAGGAAAAGACCTCCAACCTGTTCAATCTTTCCTGAAAGTATAATCTCCCAGTTCTGGTGTCATTCTAGAAAATCTTTTTTGTACTTTCTCCAGTGCGTCTGTATCCATTTTATTAGATGGATATCAGAACTGTTCACAATATTCCAAATATGGTCTAACCAAGGTTTTATACAAAATTGATATAACTTCTCTGCTTTTCAATTCTATTTCTCTAAAAATGAACCCTGTGCTTTATTAGTTTTGTTTTACCACCTTAATAACCAGCATTGTTACTTTCTGTACTTTGTGTTTCTGTATCCTCAGATCCTTTCTTTCCTCTAGTCCATTCAGAATTTTATTTTACAAAGTAATTATGTTTTTACTTATCCATGAGATGTGAGCAAGGCCAGCATTTATTACCCATCCTTAATTGCCCTTGAGAAGGTGGTGGTGGGCTGCCTTCTTGAGCCGCTGCAGCCCATGTGGTGTAGGTACACCCACAGTGCTGTTAGGGAGGGAGTTCCAGGATTTTGACCCAGCGACAGTAAAGGAACGGCCGATATATTTCCAAGTCAGGATGTTGTATGGTTTGGAGGGGAACTTCCAGGTGGTGGTGTTCCCAAACGGTTTCTGCCCTTGTCTTTCTTGGTGGTAGAGGTCTTGGACTTGGAAGGTGCTATCAAAGGAGCCTTGGCAAGTTGCTGCAGTGTATCTTGTTACATGGGATATACTGCTGCCAGTGTGCACCAGTGTTGGATGGAGTGAATGTGATATGGTGCTGGATGTGGTGTTGATCAAATGGGATGATTTGTCCTTTGAGTATTTTTGGAGTTGCACTCATTCAGGCAAGTGGGAAGTTTTCCATTATATTTCTAATTTGTGCCTTGTAGATGATGTACAGGCTTTGGGGAGTCAAGAGGCAAGTTGCTCACTACAAGTTACACAGGATTCCAAGCCTCTGACTTGCACTTATATAGACAGTCATCACAGCATAGGAAGCCATCCAGCCCATTGAGCTCATGACAGCTCTCTGTACAGTAACCCAATCACTCCATTTCCCCACATTATCCCCATAGTCCCACAAATTTATTTCCCTTAAGTGCCCATCTAATTTCCTGGTGGCATACAACCTGAAAACTCCTGTACTTCCTGCCTCCTCCTACTCTTTCTGAAGATCACTCACTATTCTGAACTCTCACTGCCTGTTGGGTGATCGCCTCCTGGAACGTACGATCCAGGAAACTCTCATCCTCCATGACGCTCTGCAGTGACTCCAGAAATCCTGAGCTCCAGAACAAGCAGCTGGAGAAACTTTCCACATACCTGGTTCCCCCAAAACACATGACATGTCCCTGGCACAGAAATTACCAGCAACAGGTCTCAGCTGCCCACCTATGTTCTAAGAAAAAAATCTCTATCCTCCCTTTACAAGCTAATGAGTACCTTGTAAGAAGCATTCATTTTAATTACTGCCTCTAAGTCTGCCCTGTGCTAATATTCTTCACAATAATTTCCTTAATGTTACACTTACAACTGAAATTTTATAAATTGGTTTAACTAGTTAAGCTATAAATTTAACACTACTTTTTTTCAAGTAGTCAAGCTATAACTTTTTTCCCAGTCCTAGTTTAAACCATCACCCTAATACTCACCAACCAATCACCTACCTGCTATTTTCTGACATCACAACTTACTTTTTTGGAAATGCATGGATCAGATCCATTCCCTTTCCTCTTCTCCCTTTCCTGCTCCCTGTCTCCTCTTCTTTCTCTCTCCATTCCCACTCCTACTCCCTCTCTTTCCCTCACCCTCAAAAAAAAATTCCCTCTCTCCCTTTTTAATCCTTTGCAGCTGCTGCCGAGTCACTAATCTGGTCTGTGCTCTTGTAGCCACAGTATTTATATAATTGGTCCAGTTCCATTTCTGGTCAATGGTAACGTCCAGGATGTTGATAGTGGGGGATTCAGTGATGGTAATGCCATTGAATTTCAAGGGGCGATGGTTAGATTCCCTCTTGTTGGAGATGGTCATTGCCTGACACTTGTGTGCGTGTGAATGTTACTTGCTACTTATTATCACAAGTGATATCCTTATTCTTCCCACCAAAAAATACTACCTTGCATTTATCTATATCGGAGTTAATTTGCCATTTACATACCCATTCTGTGAGTTTATTAATGTCTTCCTGTATTCTGTCACAGTCCTCCTGTGTAATAACTATCATCCCAGTTTGATGTCAGAAACACACAATTAACAACTAGCAATAGTCCTTTAGGGAAGGAAATCTGCCATCCTCATCTGCTCTGGCCTACATGTGACTCCAGACCCACAGCAATGTGGCTGACTCTTAAATGCCCTCTGAACAAGGGCAATTAGGGATGGGCAAAAAATGCTGGCCAGAATCACCCACATCCCACAAGCAAATAAAAAACAATTGCCCACAACAATCTTATCCCTTACACTGGGCACTGTAAGGCATTAGACAAATAGCAATTGGATATAAGTGTGACTATTGCATCTTACCCAGCATGAAGAAAAAGGGAGAGCCAAAGCCTGTAGATTTGATCTGGAACATCTGGATTCAGGAATGGCAACAACCCACACACTTCATCGAGACAGTGAACCTGTAGCACAGACGTTTCATCAGTCACTGAACAAGCCAAAAAATGAGCTTCAACACAGGGTCACTGTTCACCCATAGCTCATTGCAAGCAGCCATGTTATAGTGGAGAACTGACCCCTACTTAGCACAGCCTGTAAACTGTGGGTCAGATAACCAGTGGGATGCTATCCTAGGAATGGACCAATAAAATCTACTGTTTGAGTGTAAGTGAAAGCTGATGTCAGCTGGTTCAGATGCCTCGCCCAACTCTCTGGTTTATCCTGTAGATCTCAGGAGTCACAATCCCTTAGATTCTTGTATCCTGGGGAGCTTCCCTATCATTAAATCTTTGATATCATGACAGAATATTAGCCCAAAATCCTGAGTGTACAAAACACCGATGTGGGTCTGAGCTTCGAGAATAGCATGTGGTTCATTACATTTCAATGTTACCTGTGAACACAAGACTGCTTCCTCATGAAAATATCCCTCCTTAAACTGGCAGTACTCTCTGGTGGTGATTTCACATCTACACAAGAAAAGAGATCAGATTTGCAAAATTACTGAGGAATTAATGGGAAATGACCTCCTCTCCAATGCAGGATAATAAAAAGACACTCACCTGCCCTTTGTCCCAATGCAGCAAGGTCTTCCTTTGATAACACAGTCCAGGTGTATCAGCCCTGTGTGATTCTTCGCTGGCTGATAGGTGCAAATCTGTACAAAGAGCATAGTTTTAGACATCATTTAGGTGCATTTTGTAGATTGCTCCGAGTGATCTTTTAATCATGTATTTTTGAAGAAGTGTCTGTGTGTGAATAAGGTAACTGATGCCTTGTTTACATTACAAGTGTGAAGAAATTGTGAGCCAAAAGTTGTAGTACACGTTAGTATGAACAACATAGAGGGCAGGTCATGAGGTCCTACATTCAGAGCTAGTGAGGCCGTTTGGAGAGGGGGCTTCAGATTCTTGGGACATTGAGACCAGTTCTAGGGCTGCAGGCACCTATTCAAAAGGGATGGGTGTTGCACCTCAACTGGGCTGATACCAATATACTCACGGGGAGGCTCACTTGTGTGGTTGGGGAGTGCTTAAACTAAATGGTAAGAGGGGTGGACACTTTAGTATAAGGGTCTGGCACATATAGGGTTAATGTGGGAGTGAATACAGTACCACCCACACAGTGGTGCAAAAGGACACATGACCCAAATCCAGGGTCAGTCTAGTATTGGACAGAGCCGTGTGTACCAGCCAGCATGGAGACAGCTCCCAGCTTGTACCCTTTATGTATATTTGTAAATAGTTCTAAGAGTCAATGGAGACTTACAGTTAACTACGTATGACTACAAAGACTTCCTCAGACCTACCGAACTGTAACCAACACCCTACATCAGACATTAGCATATAGAAATAGAAAAGAGGAATAAATCACTCAAAGACAAAGACAAATTTAGTCAAGTTTATAATGAATTCACAGAGTGTAGTGAAAAAGGTTGGTGAGCTACAAGAACAAATAGTTGTGTGGGAATATGATGTAGTTACAATGACATAAATGTGGCTTAAAAATGTTGAGAATTGTATCACCGACTATTAAAAGCCAAAATGCCAGATTTTCAAGAGGAAAGGAAAGGGAACCAAAGCCAAGGTTTCTCAGGTGATGAGGGGGATAAAGAATTTGATGAAACAGGGAAAATATGGTGTATGAACCATGTCAGGCAAATTCTTCAAGCGAGAACCAAGCCCAATACAATAAGTTGAGAGGGGAACGTGAAGATGAAAATAAGATTGGCAAAGAAAGAAGATGAGGACAGAATGGCAGTTAACAGAAAAGGCAACCCAAAAATCTTCCACCAGCATGTAAATAATAAGTGAGTAATAAGCATGTAAATAATAAGTGAGTAAGAGGTGGAATGGGTCCTATTAGGGACGAAGAGGGTGACATATGCTTAGAGGCACAGGGCAAGGCTAAAATATTTAATGAATACTTAGTATCAGTTTTTAATAAGTGTGTCAGTGTTACACACAGAACCACGGAATCACAGTGCAGAAGAGGCCCTTCGGCCCATCGAGTCTGCACCGACACGTGAGAAACACCTCACCTACCTACCTAATCCCATTTACCAGCACTTGGCCCATAGCCTTGAATGTTATGAGGTGCCAAGTGCTCATCCAGGTACTTTTTAAAGGATGTGAGGCAACCCGCCTCCACCACCCTCCCAGGCAGCACATTCCAGACCATCACCACCCTCTGGGTAAAAAAGTTTTTCCTCACATCCCCCCTAAACCTCCTGCCCCTCACCTTGAACTTATGCCCCTTGTGACTGACCCTTCAACTAAGGGGAACAGCTGCTCCCTATCCACCCTGTCCATGCCCCTCATCATCTTGTACACCTCGACCAGGTCACCCCTCAGTCTTCTCTGCTCCAACGAAAACAGCCCAAGTCTATCCAACCTCTCTTCATAACTTAAATGTTTCATCCCAGGCAACATCCTGGTGAATCTCATCTGCACCCCCTCCAGTGCAATCACATCCTTCCAATAATGTGGCGACCAGAACTGCACACAGTACTCCAGCTGTGGCCTCACCAAGGTTCTGTACAACTCCAACATGATCTCCCCACTTTTGTAATCTATGCCTTGATTGATAAAGGCAAGTGTCCCATATGCCTTTTTCATCACCCCACTAACATGCCCCTCCACCTTCAGAGACCTATGGACACACACACCAAGGTCACTTTGTTCCTCAGAACTTCCTAGTGTCATGCTGTTCATTGAATACTTCCTTGTCAAATTACTCCTTCCAAAGTGTATCACCTCACACTTTTCAGGGTTAAATTCCATCTGCCACTTATCTGCCCATTTGACCATCCTGTCTATATCATCCTGTAGCCCAAGACACTCAACCTCACTGTTAACCACTGTTAATCTTTGTGACATCCGCAAACTTACTAATCCTACTCCCACATAGTCATCTATGTCGTTTATATAAATGACGAATAATAGGGGACCGAGCACTGATCCCTGTGGTATGCAACTGGACACTGGCTTCCAGTCACTAAAGCATCTTTCTGACATTGCCCTCTGTCTCCTACAACTAAGCCAATTTTGAATCCACCTTATCAAATTACCCTGTATCCCATGTGCCTTTGCCTTTATGAGTCTCCCATGTGGGACCTTGTCAAAGGCTTTGCTGAAATCCATATAAACTACATCAACTACACTACCCTCATCTACACACCTGGTCACTTCCTCAAAACATTCAATCAAATTTGTTAGGCATGACCTCCCTCTGACAAAGCCATGCTGACTATCCCTGATCAAACCTTGCCTCTCCAAGTGGAGATAGTTTCTCTCCTTCAGAATTTTCTCCAGTAGTTTCCCTACCACTGACGTGAGACTCACTGGCCTGTAGTTCCCTGTCTTATCTCTACAACCCTTCTTAAGTAGTGGAACCACATGAGCTGTTCTCCAGTCCTCTGGCACCTCCCCCGTGGCCAGAGAGGAATTAAACATTTGGGTCAGAGCCCCTGCGATCTTCTCCCTTGCCTCCCTCAGCAGTCTGGGACACTAATCATCCAGACCTGGAGACTTGTCCACTTTTCATGGAGGGAATGAATGTTGAAGGTGGTGGATGGGGTGCCAATCAAGCGGGGCTGCTTTGTTCTGGATGGTGTTGAGCTTCTTCAGTTTGTAGGAGCTGCACTCATTCAGGCAAGTGGAGAGTTTTGCATTACATACTATAAATCTGGAATTCAAAGTCTAGTGATGACCATGGAACCATTGTCGATAGTCATAACTGGTTCACTAATGTCCTTTAGGGAAGGAAATCTGCTGTCCTTACCTGGTCTGGCCTACATGTAACCCCAGACCCACAGTAATGTGTTTGACTCTTAACTACCCCCTGAAATGGCCCAGCAAGACACTCAGTTATAATCAACTGTTGAAAAGTCAACAAAAAGGAATGAAACCAGATGGACCACCCAGCATCCACCTAGGCACCAGAGATGACAACAGCGAACCCCACCCTGTCAATCCTGCAAAGTACTTCTTACTAGCATCTGGGGGCTAGTGCCAAAATTGGGAGAGCTGTCTCACAGACTAGTCAAACAACAACCTGTTATACTCATCCTCATGGAATCATACCTTACAGACAATGTCCCAGCCTCCACCTTCACCATCCCTGGGTATGTCCTGTCGCACCGGCAGGACAGACCCAGCAGAGGTGGGGGCACAGTGGTATACAGTCAGGAGGGAGTTGCCCTGGGAGTCCACAACATCAACTCCAGACCCCATGAAGTCTCATGGCATTAGGTCAAACACAGGCAAGGAAACCTGCTAGTTACAACATACCGCCCTCCCTCAGCTGATGAATCAGTGCACCTCCATGTTGAATGCCACTTGGAGGAAGCACTGAGGGTGGCGAGGGTGCAGAGTGCGCTCTGGGCGGGGACTTCAACGTCCATTACAAAGAAAGCTCGGTAGCACCACTACTGACAGAGCTGGCCGAGTCCTAAAGGACATAGCTGCTAGGCTGGGTCTGCAGCAGGTGGTGAGGGAGCCAACAAGAGGGAAAAACATACTTGACCTCATCCTCACCAACCTGCCTGCTGCAGATGCATCTGTCCATGACAGTATTGGCAGGAGTGAACACCACACAGTCCATGTGGAGACAAAAGTCCCACCTTCACATTGAGCATACCCTCCATCGTGTTGAATGGCACTACCACCATGGTAAATAGGATAGATTTCAAACAAGTCTAGTAACCCAAAACTGGGCATCCAGAACTGGGCAGCAGAATTGTACTTGAACACAATCTGCAATCTCATGGCCTGGAAAGTCCTGCCACTCTACCATTACCATCAAGCCAGGGGATCAACACTTGTTCAATGAAGAGTGCAGGGGGTCATGTCAGGAGCAGCACCGGGCATACCTAAGAATGAGGTGTCAAACTGGTGAAGCTACAATAAGGACTACTTGCATGCCAAACAGCATAAGCAGCAAATAATAGACAGAGCTAAGTGATTCCACAACCAGTGGATCAGATCTAAGCTCTGCAGTCCTGCCACATCCAGTTGTGAATGGTGGTGGATAATTAAACAACTCACTCAAGGATCCATCTCGGCCTCCTCTGAAGATCACCAGCATCACAGATGCCAGTCTTCAGCCAATTCAATTCACTCCACGTGATGTCAAGAAATGGCTGAAGGCACTGGATACTGCAAAGGCTATGGGCCCTGACAATATTCCGGCAATAGTACTGAAGACTTGTGCTCCAGAACATATTCGAGTACAGCTACAACACTGGCATCAACCCAGCAAAGTGGAAAATTGCTCAGCTATGTCCTGTACCCAAAAATGCAGGACTAATCCAACCCGGCCGATTACTGTCCCATTGAGCAGAAACTGAACTGGACTAGCCATATAAATACTGTGGCTACAAGAACAGGTCAGAGGCTGGGAATCGTGCGACGAGTAACTCACCTCCTGACTCCCCATAGCCTGTCCACCATCTACAAGGTACAAGTCAGGAGTGTGATGGAATTATCTCCACTTGCCTGGATGCGTGCAGTTCCCACAACACTCAAGAAGCTCAACACCATCCAAAACAAAGCTGCCCGCTTGATTGGCACCCCTTCCACAAACATTCACTCCCTCAACCATCAAAGCACAGTAGCAGCAGTGTGTGTACCATCTACAAGATGCACTGCAGCAACTCACCAAGTGTCCTTAGGCAGCACCTTCCAAATCCACGAATGCTACCATCTGGAAGGACAAGGGCAACAGATACCTGGGAACACCACCACCTGGAAGTTCCCCTCCAAGCCACCCACCATCCTGACTTGGAAATATAACACCGTTCCTTCACTGCTGCTGGGTCAAAATCCTTGAACTCCCTCCCTAACAGCACTGTGGATGTACCTACACCTCATGGACTGCAGTGGTTCAAGAAGGCAGCTCACCACCACCTTCTCAAGGGCAGTTAGGGATGGGCAATAAATGCTGGCTGAGTCAGCGATGCCCATATCCTGTAACTTAATTTTTAAAAATATTCCTGACTTTGCCTTATTGATAGTGGACAGGATTCAGGAAGTCAGAAGCGAGTTATTTGCTGCAGAATTCCCAGCCTCTGGCATGCACTTGTAGCTACAGTATTTATACGGCTAGTCCATTCAGGTTCTGATCAATGGTTAACTCCAGGATGTTGATGATGGGGATACAGTGATGGTAATGCCATTGAATGTCAAGGGCAGATGGTTAAATTCTCTCTTGTTGGAGATGGCCATTGCCTAGCACTTGTGTGGCGCAAATGTTACTTGCTACTTAGCAGCCCAAGCCTGAATGTTGTCCAGGTCTTGCTGCATTTGGACATGGACTGCTTGAGCTATGGTTGCGCCTAGGAAACTATTCTGAGGGATGCGTACAGAGATATGCTGGGAATGAGATGATTATCTCCAACAACCACAAACATCTTCCTTTGTGTTAGGTAGACTCCAACCAGTGGAGAGTTTTCCTCCTGATTCCCATTGACTCCAAGATTAGACTGATGAGGTGGTGATTGGTCATGTTGGATTTGTCTTGCCTTTTGTGGACTGGCCCTCATTTGTTTCCCATCCCTAACTACCCTCATACTGATAAAAACAAAAAAACTGCGGATGCTGGAAATCCAAAACAAAAACAGAATTACCTGGAAAAACTCAGCAGGTCTGGCAGCATCGGCGGAGAAGAAAAGAGTTGACGTTTCGAGTCCTCATGACCCTTCGACAGAACTTGAGTTCGAGTCCAGGAAAGAGCTGAAATATAAGCTGGTTTAAGGTGTGTGTGTGGGGGGTGGAGAGATAGAGAGAGAGAGAGGTGGGGGGGGGCGCGGTGTGGTTGTAGGGACAAACAAGCAGTGATAGAAGCAGATCATCAAAAGATGTCAACGACAATAGTACAATAGAACACATAGGTGTTAAAGTTAAAGTTGGTGATATTATCTAAACGAATGTGCTAATTAAGAATGGATGGTAGGGCACTCAAGGTATAGCTCTAGTGGGGGTTTTTTTAATAATGGAAATAGGTGGGAAAAGGAAAATCTTTATAATTTATTGGAAAAAAAAAGGAAGGGGGAAACAGAAAGGGGGTGGGGATGGGGGAGGGAGCTCACGACCTAAAGTTGTTGAATTCAATATTCAGTCCGGAAGGCTGTAAAGTCCCTAGTCGGAAGATGAGGTGTTGTTCCTCCAGTTTGCGTTGGGCTTCACTGGAACAATGCAGCAAGCCAAGGACAGACATGTGGGCAAGAGAGCAGGGTGGAGTGTTAAAATGGCAAGCGACAGGGAGGTACTGAGTGGCTTGTTCGGCCATTTCAGAGGATAGCTAAGGGTCAACCACATTGCCGTGAGTCTGGAGTCATGTGTAGGCCACATTGGGTAAGGATGGTAGATTTCCTTCTCTAAAGGACATTAGTAACCAGATGGGTTTTTCCAACAATCAATGATTGTTTAATGGCACCAATACTGAGAGTAGTTTTCATTTCCAGATTTTTAAAAGTAATTAATCACATTTAAATTCCACTAGCTGCCCTGGTGTCATTTGAACCCATGTTCCCAGGGTGTTAGCCTGGGCATCCAGATAACTAGACTAGTGACATTACGACCTCACCACCGTTTCCCTGGAGATGCCAGAATTGCAGCTGTATTGAAACATATAGGCCAGGAGCACGGCTATTTCTGGAGCACGTCTTCAGTTCTATTGCCCGAATGTTTTCAGGGCCCATAGCCTTTGCAGTATCCAGTGTCTTGATATCACGTGGAGTGAATTGAATTGGCTGACAACTGGCATCTGTGATGCTGGGGACTTCTGGAGGAGGCCGAGATGGGTCATCCACTCAATACTTCTGGCTGAAGATAGTTGTATATGCTTCAGCCTTGTCTTTTGTACTGAAGTGCTGGGCTCCCCCTTTATTGAGGATGGGGATATTTTGTGGAGCTTCCTCCTCCTTAAGGTATGGCAGAGCAGCTCAACTGGGTGGAATGTGCCTCCTGTGGAATGTGGGAAGTCATGGTCACACCATGTGTCCTAGACAAACACATCTGCAGGAAGTGTCACCAGCTGCAGAAGCTTGCGTTCTGGGTTTCAGAACTTGAATGGTGGCTGGAGTCATTGTGGTGCATCCGTAAGGCAGGGAACAGCATGGACAGCATGGTTAGAGAAGCGAGCACACTGCAGGTTAGAAGCATGCCGACAGAGAGGTAATGGATGACTGCTAGGCAGTCTAAGAGAACCAGGCAGCTAGTGCCGGAGTCCCCTGAGTCTATCATTTTGGATGCTGGTGAAGGCGCTGGTTTCTCAGAGGATTGCAGGATAAGCGAAGCCCGTGACACCATGGGAGGCTCAGCTGCAGAGGAGGGGAGGAGGGAGTATGGAAGAGCAATAGTGATAAGGATTCGTTAGTTAGGGGAGCAGAGGGCATTTCTGCAGCCGTAGGTGTAGCTCCAGGGTAGTATGTTGCCTCCCTGTGCCAGTGTCAAGGATGTTACAGAGCGGATGCAGGACATTCTTCTGTGGTAGGGTGAACAGTCAGAGGTCATGGTCGACACTGGTACCAACAACAAAGGTAAGATGAGCAATGCGGTCCTGAAAGCAGATCTTAGGGAGTTAGGAAAGAAATTTAAAAGCAGGACCTCAAATCAGTGATCTCAGGATTACTCCCAGTGCTGTGTACTAGTGCACAGAAATAGAAGGATTGAGCAATTGAACATTTGGCTGGAGAATTAGTGCAGGAGGGAGGGCATCAGGTTTCCGAGGCATTGGGACCAGTCCTGGGGCAGGTGGGTCCTGTACAAGATGGACGGGTTACACCTTAACAGGACTGGGACTAAAATTCCTTGCAGAGAGATTTGCTAGTGCTGCAGGGAGGGTTTAAATTGGGTTGACAGGGGGTGGAAACCTAAGATGGAGTTTAGATTGGAAGCAAAACTGATAACTGGAAGTAGAAAAGTAGTAAGTGAAATTAGACGGCAGACAAAGCAAAGGTAAGTATCAAATAGGATCAGAATGCGGAATAATGTTAAAGAGACAAAGTTAAGGGCATTCTATCTGAATGCACACAGCATTTGCAACAAGGTAAGATGATTTGAAGGCACAAATCGAGGTAAATGGGTATAATTTAATTGCCATTACAGACACGTGGCTAGAGGGTGAGTGAGACTGGGAACTGAATATTCGAGGATATTCCTCATTTAGGAAGGATTGGCAAAAAGGAAAATGAGGTGGTGTAGTGCAGTTTATAAGGGGTAAGATCAGTATATTAGTGAGAGGGGAACTTAGGTCAAAGGATCAAGATGTAGAATCGGTTTGGGTGGAGCTAAGAAACAGCAAGAGGGAACAAATATTGGTGGGAGTTGTTTATAGGCCGCCAAATTGGGGTGGTGACTTTGGGCATGATATATATCAGGAAATTAGAGCCACATGGAACATGGATAATACAGTAATAATGGGCAGCTTCAATTTACATCTAGGCTGGGTAAACCTAATTACCACTAATACTGTGGAGGATGAATTCCTGGAGTGTGTACGAGATGGGTTTCTGAAGCAGTATGTTGAAAAACCAATGGGGATTGAGCTATTTTAGATTTAGTATTGTGTAATGAGAAAAGGAAAATTAATAACCTCATTGTAAAGGAGCCTTTAGGAAATAGTGACCATAATATGGTAGAATTTTACATGTAGTTTGAAAGAGATAAAGTTCATTCTGAAGCTAGAGTCTTAACTCTAAACAAAGGAAACTATGAAGGTATGATGGGCAAGTTTCCTATGGCAGATTGGGAAAATACACTAAAAACTTGACTGTATACAGTGAATGGCTAGTATTTAAAGAAATATTAATGGTCTATAACAAATATACATTCCTCTAAGACATAAAAACCCAACAGGAAAGGTGAATCAACTGTGGCTAACAAAAGAAGTTAAAGATTGCATTGGACCAAAGGAAGTGGCTGATAAGGCTGCCAGAAAGAATGTTAAACCCGAGGATTGGGCACAATTTAGAATCCAGCAAAGGAGGACCAAGAAACTGAGAAAGAAAAGGGAAAGAGAATATGAATGCAAGCTAGCTAGAAACATAAAGGCAGACTGTAAAAGCTTCTTGAGGTATGTGGAAAGGCAAATATTAGCAAGGACAAATGTGTGTCCATTACAGTGGAAACAGGAGAATTTATAATGGAGAGTAAGGAAATGACGGAAAAGCTAAACAATTACTCTGTGTCCATCTTCATGGAGGAAGATACAGAAAATCTCTCAGAAATACTAGGAAACCAAGGGGCTTGTGAAAATTAGGAACTGAAAGAAATTAATATTAATAAAGAGGTATTTAGAGGAGAGAGAAAACGGAGAACTACAGACCTGTTAGTTTGACATCAGTAGTAGGTAAGATGTTAGAATCTACCATAAAGGGTGTGATAACAAGACACTTGGAAAATAATGATAGAGTTGGGCAAAGTCAACATGGATTTATGAAAAGGAATCATGTTTGACAAACCTACTGGAGTTTTTTGAGAATGTTACTTGTAGCATAGATAGAGAGTCGGTGGATGTGGTGTATTTGGATTTTCAGAAAGCTTATGATAAGGTCCCACAGGTTAGTAAACAAAATTAGAGCACATGGGGTTGGTGGGAATATATTGTTATGGACTGAGAATTGGTTAACAGACAGTAGGAATAAATGGGTCGTTTTCAGGTTGGCAGGCAGTGACTGATGAGGTACCACAATATCAGTGCTGGGGCCACAGCTATTCACAATCTATATAAATGATTTGGATGTGAGGACCAAATATAATGTTTCCAAATTTGCTGATGACACAAAACTAGGTGGGATTGTGAGTTGTGAGGAGGATGCATGAAGGCTTCAAGGGGATTCAGACAGGCTGAGTGAGTGGCCAAGAACGTGGCAGATGGAATAGAATGTGAATAACTGTGAATTATACACTTTGGGAGAAATAAAACAGAAAGGCAGAGTACTTCTTAAATAGTGAGAGGTTAGGAAGTGCGGGTGTACAAAGGGACCTGGATGTCCTTGTTCATGAGTCACTAAAAGCTAACATGCAGGTGCAGCAAGCAATAAGGAAGGCGAATGGTATGTTGACCTTCATTGCAAGGGGATTTGAGTACAGGACTAAAGATGTCTTACTGCAGTTATATAGAGCCTTGGAGAGACTGTACCTGGAGTATTGCGTACAGTTTTCTTATCTAAGTTTCCTTACCTAAGGAAGGATATACTTGACATAGAGGGAGTGCAACAGAGGGTCACCAGGTCGTGACAGGGTGCATGTGGATAGAATGTTTCCCCTGGCTAGTGAGTCTAGAACCAGGGGACACAGTCTCAGAATAAGGGGTAGGCCATTTAAGACTGAGATGGGGAGGAATTTCTTCATTTAGAGGGTTGTGAATCTTCAGAATTCTCCACCCCAGAGAGCAGTCATTGAGTATGTTCAAGACAGAAATCGATAGAATTCTGGAGACTAATGACACCAAGGGATATGGGGATAGTGCAGGAAAGTGGCATTGAGATAGATGATCATCCATGATCTAACTGAACGGTGGAGCAGGCTCAATGGGCTGAATGACCTACTCCTGCTCCTATGTTCCAGTTAATTGGTTAATTGTCTACTATCATTCATGAATGGATGTGGCAGGACTGTGGAGTTTTGATCTAATCCATTGGTTGTGGGATTGCTTGGCTCTGTCTATCACATTCTGCTTCTGCTGTTTGGCACATAAGTAACCCTGTGTTGCAGCTTCACCAGGTTGACACCTGATGCTGCTCCTGACATGCCCTCCTGTCCTCTTATTTGAACAGGGTTGATCCCATAGCTTGAAGGTAATGGCAGAGTGAAGGATACACTGGGCCGTGCACTTACAGATTATGGTTGTATCCAATTCTGCTGCTGTTGATGACACACAGTATGCCATGGATGCCCAGTCTTGAGTTGCTAGATGTATTCTAAATCTATCCCAGTCAACAAGGCAGTGGTGCCACAACACGATGGAGGGCATCTTAAATGTGGAGATGGGACTTTGTTTCGACAAGGACTGTGTGGTGGTCACTCCTACCAATATTGTCACGGACAGATGTATCTGCGACAGGGAGCTTGGTGACAATGAGGTCAAGTAGGTCTTTCCCACTTGTTGGTTGCCTCACCACCTGCTACAGACCCAATATGGCTGACATATCCTTAGGACTCAGCCGGCTTGGTCAGTTGTGGTCTACCAAGCCGTTCTTGATGATAGATATTGAAGTCCCTACTCATAGTACATCCTGCACTTGCCATTCTGTGTTTCTTCCAACTGGTGTTCAACATGGAGGAGTGCTGATTCATCAGCTGACTTGGGGGAGTAGGGAAGCAGGCAGTAAGCGGTAATCAGAAGGACGTTTCCTTGTCCATGTTTGACCTGATGCCTCAAGACTTCATGGGTCTGGAATCAATGTTGAGGTCTTCCAGGGCTACTCCCTCCTGCCTGTATATCACTGTGTCATGACCTTGTAGGGTCTATCCTGCTGGTGGGAGAGGACATACCAGGGGTGATGATGGTGGTTCCAAAGCCAGTTCTGAAGAAGGGTCATATTGGACTGAAACATTAACTCTGTTTCCCACTCCACAGGTGCTGCCTATGTATTGAGGGCCAGGTGATAACTTGCATGGGTTCTCATGTAGCTTTAAATGAAGAAGTTTGGCCAGAACCCAAGTAATCACCTCAATGTTCACAAATCGTAAACTCATGGAGTCATTATGGCACAGAAGGAGACCATTCAGCCTATCAAGTCCATGTTAACTCTCTGTACAACCATCCAGTCAGTGCCATTCCCCCGTTCTTTCCCTATAGCCCTGTAAGCTTAATTCTATCAAGTGCCCATCCAATTTCCTTAGATTAGTCAAATATGATCTGCCTTTTACAAATCTGTGCTGGCTCCTCGATCTCCAAGTGCTTATTGACTCTTTCCCTGATTATTGTTACTCAAATCTTACCCACCACTGACCACTCTGTAGCTACTCGGACTGTCCTTACAGCCTTTCTTCAACAAGGGTGTCATATTTGCCACTCTCCAATCCTCTGGCACCTCTTCCATATCCAGTGAAGATTGGAAGATTATGGTAAGTCCTTCCGCTATCTCCACCCCCACTAGGGAAGTGGTGACATAGTGGTATTGACATTGGACTGGTATTCCAGAGGCCCAGGGTAATGTCCTGGGGACCCGGGTTTGATGGCAAAATTTGAATTCAATAAAAATTTGAAATTTAAAAAGTTTGATGATGACCATGAAACCATTGCTGGTTCGCTAATGAACCCATGCAAGTTATCACCTGGCCCTCAATGCATGGGTCTTTAACTGTGCCGACAAAGCTTTATGGTAACTAGTCTTGGACACCTTTTCATTGAAAGACCATTTAAAATTGGTTTCACGACTTTTATACTTTCATTTACAGGATATGAGCAATTCTGGCCAGCATTTGTCATGCATCCCTAATTGCCCTTGGTGGTGAGCTGCCTTCTTGAACCGCTGCAGTCCATGTGGTGTAGGTACACACACACACTGCTGTTAGGAAGGGAGTTCCAGGATTTTGACCCAGCGACAGTGAAGGAACGGCGATATATTTCCAAGTCAGGATGGTGAATGGCTTGGAGGGGGACTTCCAGGTGGTGGTGTTCCCATCTATCTGCTGCCCTTGTCCTTCTAGATGGTAGTGGTCATGGGTTTGGAAGGTGCTGTCTAAGGAGCCTTGGTGAATTCCTGCAGTGCATCTTGTAGATGGTACACACACTGCTGCTACTGTGCATCGGTGGTGGAGGGAGTGAATGTTTGTGGATGTGGTGCCAATCAAGCGAGGCTGCTTTGTCCTGGATGGTGTCAAGCTTTTTGAGTGTTGCTGGAGCTGCACTCATCCAGGGAAGTGGGGAGTATTCCATCCCACTCCTGACTTGTACCTTGTAGATGGTGGACAGGCTTTGGGGAGTCAGGAGGTGAGTTACTTGCAACAGGATTCCCAGCCTCTGACCTGCTCTTGTAGCCACAGTATTTATATGGCTGGTCCAGTTCAGTTTCTGGTCAATGGTAACCCCCAAGGTGTTGATGACAAAGCAAAGAATCTTGAACTTGTGTTTTGAGATACTACAGCATCATGAATTCTCCCCACCATCCATCATAGGATTACATTGGATATACGGTACAGAAACAAACCATTCAGCCCAAACAGTCCCCATTCCAGTTTTTATGCTCTATTCGAATCTCTTCCATCTTGCTTCATCTAAATCTAACATCAGAACCTTGTGTTCCCTTCAGCCTTGTATTCTCGCCTTGCTTCTCCTTAGATCTACACCATTCACTCCAACCACTCCCTGTGGGAGTGAGCTCCACATTCTCACCACTCTCTGGGTAAAGACGTTTCTCCTGAATTCCCTATTAGATTTTTGTGACCATCTTGTATTGACAGCCTCTAGTTCTGCTCTTCCCCACAAGAGGAAACATTCTCTGTATCCACTCTAACAAAACCTTCATAATTTTAAAGACTTTTATTAGGTCACCCCTCAGCTTTCTTTCTTCAGGAGAGAAGAGACCCAGCCTGTCAATCTTCTCCTGATATGTATACCCATGCATTCCTGGTATCTCGAACATTATCACGGCAAAACTCACAGGCCATTGAGTAATGTCATCCTCCCAGGTGTGTGGTTCCGCAGAGGCAGGCTCCTCACATGTTCTACACAAGACAGCACAGTTAGTCTCACAAGTCTGTTTTAAATTCATTCTCAATGTATAGGTGTCACTGACAAGACCAACATTTATTACCAATTCCTGAACACTGGCTCAAAATGTTAATTTTGTTTCTCCCTCCCCAGATGCTGCCAGACCTGCTGAGTTTTTCCAGCACTTTCTGTTTTATTTCAGATCTCCAGCATCTGCAGTGTTTTGCGTTTATTGTTATTGTGGTAGCTGAGTGACTTGCTAGACCATTTTAAGAGGCTCTTAAGAATCAACAACATTGGTATGGAACTGGAGTCACTCAGTTGAGAAGGAAATATTTCATCCTTAATTACAGAATTATAGTGGACTTTTATGAAGATCTGAAGGCTTCATGATCACCATTACTGACTCCAGCTTTTTCATCCAGATAAAACTCAGCAGGTATTGGGAAAGCATCACAGAGACATTGGGCCAATATTGGGGCACTGCTAGGAAAGTATTGAGATTGTGGGGGTTGGGGAAAGGATATCAGGGTGAGATTTTGCCAACTAATGTTTTAACTGATGTTAACTACCAGATACCAGCTTTCACATGCCTTGGGTCTTGATGGCAGACTGCTCCTGATGATCTGCTCTGATTGGCGGATTCCAGGAAGGGAGCCTGGAAGTTCGGCCATTTTACAAATGTAGCAAGTGTTTCCTGTATTTTCAAAGAGAAAACGTTAGCAAGTCACAGAAATTGTTTTGTGATTGGACAGTTCTATTCCTGTAGTGAGGGAGATAAAGTATTGTATCTTACAAGAAGATCTGGGCTGGGTTTCTGACATCAGACTTTGTGAAATGTGAGCATAAATACATTAATCATTGATGAAACTGTCTACACAAGACATAGGAGCAGGAGTAGACCATATGATCACCAAGCCTGCTCCCACCACTTAATACGATCAAGGCTGATCTAAGGTTTCAACTCCATTTTCCCACCTTGATTCCCTTAGAGACAAAAATCTGTCTGTCCCAGCCTTAAATATGCTCAAAGATGGAGCACTACAACCCTCACCACAACCCTCTGGCGTAGAGAATTCCAAAAATTCACAATCATTTGAGTGAAGAAATTTCTCCTCATCTCAGTTCTAATTGATCGCTCACTTATCCTGAGACTGTCCCCCTTGTGTTCTAGATTCCACAACCTCTCAGTGGGATCACCTCTCATTCTTTTAAATTCCAGAGAATATAGATCCAATTTACTCTGCCTCTCATAGGACAACCCTGTTCGCTGTTCTGTCTCCAATATATCCTTCCTTAAATATGGAGACCAAAACTACACACAGTACTCCATTGTGATCTCTTAAAGCCCTGTACAATTGGAGCAAGACTTCTTTATTCCTGTACTCCAATCACCCCACAATAAAGGCCAATATGCCATTGCCTCACTAATTGTTTGTTGTACCTACATGCTAACTTTTCAGTTCCTTGTACGAGCATACCCAAGTCTCTCCGAACATCAACGTTTACAAGTTCCACGCCTTTTAAAAAACTATTCTGCTTTTCTATTCTTAAGACTAAAATGAATAGCCTCACATATCTCCACGGGGTCCATCTGCCATCTTGAGTCTGTCTGACTCTTCTTCAGACTCAAAATGTTAACTCTCTCTCTCCACAGATGCTGCCAGACCTGCTTAGTTTTTCCAGCACTTTCTTTGTTTATATATATATTACTCCCTGTCTCTTTGTGTAAGTCATTCATATAGGTTGTAGATAGCTGAGGCCCCAGCACTAATCCTTGTGGCCTGGAGGGGAATCAAAGAGTTCACAAACATCAAATGAATTTGAGTTGCAGACAACAAATCACTTCAGGTGTATATATGGAAGCAAGACTGTCTGAAAGCAGACATCTCAAATACAAGTGGGAGAGGGGTGAAATCCACATCCAGGTGACAAGGTTTAGTCTGGGGTTTGGTCATTAATGTTTGATTGAAAGACAAGGTAAATGACACAAGTTAGTCAAGATGCTCAAACATACCGAACAATCTTCCTCCAACGTCTGTATACAGCCAGAGTTATCATTTTGAACACAACAGCCAGAGTTCCTCTCCTGATTTCTCTCCTTCTCAATGAGTTTTGAGATGGATTGGTCCCTCCGTAAACAGGGAGAAAACTTTGCTCCAAGATGAATGAGAGCAACCTGCAAAAAGTCAAGTGTCTGGTATCTCACTGTGTCTGTTAATAAATCAGATCAGCTGAAGCTTTACACATCATTACCTACTCACCGAGCTAGGTCCAATCCAGAAGTTCTCTTGCTGGATGTGTTGCACACTCTCGTATATCCCTTTATTCCTCAACACCTGAAAAAATTGAATTAATACCGAACTTTTGTTGCCATTATTTCTGCTTTTTGACACCTACTTTAATTTGAATTTATATTCACTAATGCCCCAAGTTGTGGGGACAAATTGGTTTTGAGTAAGATGGTAAAGCAGCTAATTCCAGTGTAACAGCCTGACATCAACGACAAGAACTATTTCACCACAGTCTTTCTCCAAATAAACAGCTTAGAATGGAAGAGTCCTAAATTAGCTCACATGCATATTTTTCCCAACTCAAGTTAAATATGACTTTTTAAAAACAGGATGAAGGGAGAATAAAAAACTAACAAAACAGCAGTGTGCAAATTCTACTGCCTGCTCTGGGGGCTGCAGCTTGAGCCAGTCGTGGGGAAGGAAAGTGTCTCAGCTTCCCTGAAAAAGTGAAGGAATGCCCATGATCCAGCCCCAAGAGTAAGAACATTTTCCTTATTGCAGGAAATTCTTAGTTAAACGGTCCTCCTTAATAGTCTCACCTCACAAAAATGGGCTCAGTAGGCCTATCCCAAGAGAGAAATGAGCAGGGGGGCAAGGTAGGAGGGGCTAGGGGAAGGAGGTGAAACAGGGTCGGAGACGGGAAAGCGGGCTATGAGTATTATATTCCTGATTCCGGTGAAGGAAGGAAGGAAACAGAGCCAGTCTTTTCTTGGAATAGATTTTATTCACAGAGTGAAATATGACAGGTATATATCCTCTTACTCCACTCTACTCCTGTGGCAATAAGTGTGGAGGGAAAGAAGAGAGGCAGGGTGAGAGAGGGGAGAAGGGAGGGGAAAATCAAAGGAGGGGAACTGGGGGAACCAGTGCGGGGATGGGGGAGAGTTTCCATTGGAAAATTAAGGTCCTAAACAGGTTGGTAGGAATGGGTTGCAATGGGATATGTTGAATGCCCAGCTAACCAAAGATCATCTGATTGGCCTCACCTCAGCTCATAATTTAATTATCCCTTCAAAATCCATCCCTCCAATTCCATAAACTCCTATTGAAACCCATTCCTACCCAACAATTATCCTAATTCTCCAATTAATGCCTATTCCCCTTCTCTAATATTCCCGTTATCATATTTCATTTTGACCATTCCAAGCAGCTTTGATTCTGCTCCTCTGACGGGCAGGTTACTGTACATATTGGTCACTCTCAGACCAAAGCAAATGCTGATACAAGCCTTAACCTTTCTGTCACAAACTTAATCCACGTCCTATAGACCAACTTTCCTAGCTTAATTTGAAGTAACATTCTGGGGATGAAATAAAATGAATCTGGAGGAAGGAAACAAACATCTCCTTTGACTAGTTGGACCAAATGGCAGGGATTCTGTACGTTCTGTGT
>NC_054488.1:66953703-66956683 GCF_017639515.1 Carcharodon carcharias
CAGTCCCAGCTGCTGTAGCTGACTCACTTTGGGTATTCAGTCTTCCCTGGTTATTCATCCCTGTCCTTGTTTAATGCCACTAATACATTAAAATCTCTACAGTGAAAAAGGTGCTTAAACAAAGCTTTTAGCATACAATGATGGTTGGAGCCTCTCAACAAACTGGAGGTCCTGCAAAGGCCAGGAAGCAGAAAGCGGCGGAGATTCAAATACATCGTCCAGCATTGAGTATGTTTCATCTGGGACATCCACCTGTGAGCAGCAAAGTCAAACACACAATGAGTCACTGACAGACCTCAAACAAAAACAGGAAATGCTGGAAAAACTCAGCAGGTCTGACAGCGTCTGTGGAGAGAGAAACAGCGTTAATGTTTCGAGGCTGTATGACTCTTCTATAGAACTCTGAAGAGGAGCCAAATGACTCGAAACATTAACTCTGTTTTTCTCTCCACAGATGCTGTTAAACCTGCTGAGACTTTCCAGCAGTTTCTGCTTTTGTTTCAGATTTCCAGAATCCGCAGTATTTTGCTTTTATACTGACAGACCCCAATCAATTCCCCATAAAAAGTACAGGAATACTTCCGAAAGGTCCTTGCCTTACTAAAAAACGAGTAGTCCAGAGTTTCTGAATCATTGATTGTATCTTCTTCAAAGTAACTCGGATGTATAAAGCTTCTTTTGACTCTTGTGTGTCGAGAACTTTTCATTCCAGGTCGACCCTGAGATGGAAATCAGGTAGAGGTTAAATGATTCTCCAATTCTGGTCTCTTGAGCATCTCCAACTTGCAGCACTCTGTGGAATCCCCTCCCTGGACCCTCTCTGCCTCTCTCTCCTCCTTTAAAATGCTCCTTAAAACCTGTCTCTCTAACCAAGGTTTTGATCATTTGACCTAATATTTCCTTTCTTGGCTCAGGTGTCATATTTTATAATGCTCCTGTGAAGCGCCTTGTGACATTTTATTATGTTAACAGTACCACACAAATATAAGATGCTATTGTAGCGAAAGACAGCCTGATATACCACTCTCCCCAATGCACACATATTTCCCCCACCTCACTGCTTCCCTTCCTTTTATCCTTCCCATAGCACACTGTCTTGCTGTGCCTCTAACTATCTCCCCACTGCCTCACACTCACACTCTCACCCTTATCAGGGCTGAGGCTGCTCGAATACTCATTCGGGCGACTGATTCCCGCTTCCTGGGGGAAATTCCCATATATCCTGATCGGAAGCTTCGAAATGACCTGAGTGAAGTTAGAGGAGGGGAGGCAGGGTGAGGAGTGAGAGGTTGATCCACAACATCAGGATATCGAAACACACGGCCCCGTGCAAAAGGATCAATGATCTGAGAATAAAGAAAACACACAGCGTCAGACTCGAAATCTACCTACCTCCTGACATCCTCACCAGCAACCCCCAACTGAGCCCTTGCCCCATGCACTCGCCAATACCCCTCCCACAGGACCCATACCCTCTGCAATCTATAACTGCCGCCACTCCTAATCAACTCAAACCCTCTCAGACCCACCCCCGCTCCCCACAGAGCCCCACGATCAACCCTACTCACCCCACCATTCACCCCCCCCTCACCCTCTGATCCCACCCAAAACCCCATCCAACCCCACACCCACCCAGCAACACCCCCAATCCTCCACATCTGCACCCCCTTGGATTCCACCCCAATTTCAGTCAGGCCACGTATCTTATTGTGGGAGGGAAATAGAAAAATAGAAAAGGGATAACAAAATTATCATTCCAGATGATTTGAATCACCCACTTGTACACTTGGGAATACATCAGTTAAGCTAAGGAAAGGCAGTTGATTTTCAGAATATTGACAGATGATTAATAATTAACCATGTGACACTCACCTCACTACACACTGAATTCCACAGGCTGTTCTTACCTTTGGAATTTTACAGGAAGCTGGGGAATCCACTGCTGAAAATGAAGAGGATTCAAGATTGGGGATTCCGGCATCTCTCTGGTACTGTGCTTTCAGCTTCCCATACCTCTGGCTACAGTGTCTCCAGCTCTTACGTTGCCACTGGTGTTGATCCAGTTCACTGTCACTTCCCAAACCAAACCACTGAGCTGTTCCCCTGTAATAAACACAATTAATCACAATCAGATCCTCGGTTAGACCACACTTGGAATACTGTGAATAGTTCTTGTCTCCATTTTATAAAAAGCACATGGAGACACCAGAGAAGGTCGAGGAAAGATTGATAAGAATGATGTCAGAACTGGGAGGTTATACCATCAGGGAAGATTGAACAGAATGGGGCTTTTTTCTCTAGAAAAGAGAAAGTTGAGAGGCTAACCTGATATTATGAAAGGATTTTACAGGTAGATGGAGAGAAGATGGTTCCCAATGTGAGGGAGAGTGGGGTCCATAAATATAAGATATTCACTAATAAATCCAATCATGATTTCAGTAGAAACATCTTTAGGCAAAGAGTAATGAGAATACCACAGGAGAAGTTAGATAAGCCCATGAAGGAGAAAGGAGTAGAAAGATATGTTGATTGGTTGAAATGAAGTGGGTTGGGAGGAGGCTCATGTGGAGCAGAAACACCAAAATGGATCCTCTGGACTGAAAGGCCAGTTTCTGTGTTGTAAACACTGTGTAACTTTATCAAATATAACACACAAAACAATTAACAGCAAGCGACCCTTCTCCCACTCAATCGGTAGTGCCAGTCAAGTCACCATTAAAAACTGGAAAAAGTGACATGTCAGATATCTGGGTAGAGAGTGGGGCTGTATTTTTATTGAAACTGAAATCCATGGGTCTCAGGAAAATTCTGACATTTAAATTCTGAAACTTTTACACCAATTAGACGAGACAGAAATATGGAAACATTCCCATTCGTGCTCAGTTAGTCAACAGTTTGAACAAGACCTACACTGTAGAGATTTCAAATGCAATAAATACCAGCACGGGGGAGGGGTGGGGGTGTTGAGGGGTGGGGGTGG